>NW_019268612.1:294863-296145 GCF_002738365.1 Cucurbita moschata | reverse complement strand
CCCTTCCTCGTCTTACTCTTTCGCATGGTCTAGGCAGCATGGTTCTAGAAACCAAGATATCATCTCTTAAATCTAAGGCTCATTACCTATGAAATTATGCTATGCATTACATCTACTAAGTTCAAATCATATTGCAAACAAAATCACTCATCATGCAACACATCACATCATGCTCTTAAATAAATACGTGAAATATCAAAACAATTTCAGTAACATTAACATAAAAATGCATGCGAGTTTGAAAACGTTTCCCTTTTCTTATCTTGTGCAAGGCGTACCTGACGGTGACGGGGCATCGACGTTGGGACCATGGAACGTGCCAAGCCTACATTGTAGGCTAGTCTACAGAATCTAAAACCTAGAGCTCTGATACCAACTGTAACGACCCTAAATTTCCACATACTCAGAGTCGCTACTAACGTCTCATGCTCATCTATAATGCGAAAATATAACTCTTACATGAACATAATTGATAACGAAAATTTCAGAAAAACGTTTAAAACAACTTCTTCTTTGAAAAACACAGCCATGGTCTTACGTGTTTAAATATGAAATACTGAAGTTTAGAGAAAACAAAAACAAATACAAAATAATTTAAGACAATGGAATGCAAAACAACCTATTCTAACTTAAGACTAGAAATTTAAATATGAGTCTACCCTATGCACGTGCCAATGCAAAACAACCTATTCTAACTTAAGACTAGAAATTTAAATATGAGTCTACCCTATGCACGTGCCACAGTCTCTACTCGCGATGCCACCGTCCTCCATACAAGTGCACCTTGCCTTTACCTGAAAATTGAAGTGGCACACGGCCTGAGTATTTCAAAGAATACTCAGTAAGTGGCCCCACTATAGGGGGCCATGCAAATGCAAACACATGCAATCATGATTTAGGGACCTATCTCTAATCATCTTAGGGGTGGCCTCCAGTCTCGGATAAATTGGATGTGTAGTACTTCCCTACACACGACTCACACGTGCGAGTGTGAGTCCCCAGGGCGCTCGCACACCCCCTGGACCCTCTGGTCAAGCTAATCTGTAGCGACGTCCGGAGGTCAGCGGAACCCCATAGTGTCATGCGCCTCATGAACACCCTCATCTGTGTGCTTTCGCACCTGTGCGCATTCGCGCTCATCATAAGGTGCGCGTCCGCACTCATCATCTCTAGGGGAAGTAGCCCTATGCTTATGAACATACAAAATGCATGAGGTCCCTCTAGATCCATCGTAATGTCTCTTCTGACACAACCCTCTAGTCTCATCTCTTTGTTACTCTAG
>NW_019268612.1:290232-294296 GCF_002738365.1 Cucurbita moschata | reverse complement strand
GTATCTCAAAGGTGCATGACAAATGGTGAGTTGTGACATTCGTTAGTATTTCTTTCCTTAGCTCCTCTATTGTCGAGACATATAGGCATCCCTGATACAATAGCCCTTCATCTGAGGTCTTTGAGAATCCATTACTAGACTCTCAACTAGCTGACTTAAGACTTTCTGTAGGTTTGGATCCTCTCGTTGGGAGGTAACCATTCTTTGCCTAAGTGTAGGTTGCACTGTAAGTCGAGCCAGTTGTGCCATGACTCTCTCGGTCGCTACAACTATGATGACTCCATCAAATTTTCTTTGTACCCTTACTTCCCTCGTAATGAGGGCCGAAGAGTGGGCCACCTTTCTACTCAAAGCGTTTGCGACCCCATTTGCTTTTCCAGGGTGGTACTGGATATCTACATCGTAGTCCTTCACCAATTCTAACCACCTTCTCTGTCTCATATTTAACTCTTTCTGGGTGAAGAAATATTTAAAATCTTGTGGTCGGTTAAACTTTGAATTTTTCTCTCCATACAGATAGTGTCACCAAATTTCAGCGTGAACACTACAGCGGCCAACTCCAGGTCGTTGGTAGGGTAATTATCTTCGTATTATTTTAGTTGATGGGACGCGTATGCAACAACTTTAACGTGTTGCATTAACACACATCCTAGTCCATTCTTTAAAGACGTCACTATAGATTATGTACTCTTCTGAGATTTCGGGTACTGTGAGTACCGAGACGGTTACCAATCTCTCTTTTAGGTTTTGGAAGCTTGCCTCACAAGCGTCATTTCATATAAATGGTACCCCTTTTCTCGTTAGCTGTGTCAAAGGCGAGGCTATTCTAGCGAAGTGCTACACGAACCTTCGATAGTATCTCGCTAGTCCCAAGAAACTCTGTACTGGTGTTACCGAAGTTGGGCGTTCCTACTTTGTGACCGCTTTAATCTTAGTAGGATCTACGGATACTCCATCCTTTGTCGCCACGTATCCTAGGAAAAAAAACTTATCATAACCAAAATTCACACTATGAGAACTTGGCATACAACTTGTTCTTTCTTAGGGTGGCTAGGACATTTTAGAGGTGTTCCTGGTGTACCAAGTTTGTTTTTGAGTATACTAGGATGTCATCAATGAGCACGATCACAAAAGTGTCTAGACAGTCCTTGAACACTCGATTCATTAACTCCATTCACAAAGCTGGAGCATTGGTGAGGCCAAATGACACCCCCAACGAACTTGTAGCGATCATACCTTGTCTTGAATGCTGTCTTTGGTACGTCTTTTTCTTTACTCTTTATTTAATGGTAACCTAATTGCAGATCTATCTTAGAAAATATCGTTGCCTCTCTGAGTTGATCGAATAAGTCTTCTATTCTAGGCAGAGGATATTTGTTCTTTATGGTTCTCTTATTTAACTCTCTGTAATCGATGCACAAATGCATCGATCCATCTTTCTTTTGAACAAACACTGGCGCAACTCAGGGGATTATGCTAGGTCGAATGACCCCTTTTTCCCGTTAGTCTTGTAATTGCGCCTTGAGTTCTTCCAACTCTGCTAGCGCCATGCGATAGGTGCTTTAGAAATAGGCTCAGTTCTCGGCTCGAGTTCGATGATTAAGTCGACCACTCGAGAAGGGGGTATTCCAGGTAGGTCATCCGGATACACATTTGGGAACTCATTTACGATGGACACGCTTTCTAGGGCCTTTTCTTTTCCTCTTACGTCTACGGCACATGCTAATATAGTCCAATCACATTGTTGGACTAATCTCTTTGCTTTCATCATCGAGACTACCTTTGGGGGTAGCCCCGGTATTTGTGCCTTTAAATTTAAAGCTAGGTCCCACCGATGGTGAGAATATCACCTTTTTTTTTTTTTGCGACATTCTATAATAGCATGGTTTGCAACTAGTCAATCCATGCCTAGTAGTACGTTGAAGTCGATCATCTTTACTACTATTAGGACTACGCTTAAAGTTTGGTCAGCTACTATTGCTTGATCATTCTTTACTCTATCCTTAGTTACTACGTCTACCCTCTCAGGGCTGCTTGCCGACCATACATACAATAAGGGTTTTAATTCAAACCCTGTCTCTAATCCCTCTCGAGGTGGGCTCTCTTCAGCCTCACCTCGTCCTCTATTTCTAATAGGAGGTAGTTCCCTTCCTCGTCTTACTCTTTCGCATGGTCTAGGCAGCATGGTTCTAGAAACCAAGATATCATCTCTTAAATCTAAGGCTCATTACCTATGAAATTATGCTATGCATTACATCTACTAATTTCAAATCATATTGCAAACAAAATCACTCATCATGCAACACATCACATCATGCTCTTAAATAAATACGTGAAATATCAAAACAATTTCAGTAACATTAACATAAAAATGCATGCGAGTTTGAAAACGTTTCCCTTTTCTTATCTTGTGCAAGGCGTACCTGACGGTGACGGGGCATCGACGTTGGGACCATGGAACGTGCCAAGCCTACATTGTAGGCTAGTCTACAGAATCTAAAACCTAGAGCTCTGATACCAACTGTAACGACCCTAAATTTCCACATACTCAGAGTCGCTACTAACGTCTCATGCTCATCTATAATGCGGAAATATAACTCTTACATGAACATAATTGATAACGAAAATTTCAGAAAAACGTTTAAAACAACTTCTTCTTTGAAAAACACAGCCATGGTCTTACGTGTTTAAATATGAAATACTGAAGTTTAGAGAAAACAAAAACAAATACAAAATAATTTAAGACAATGGAATGCAAAACAACCTATTCTAACTTAAGACTAGAAATTTAAATATGAGTCTACCCTATGCACGTGCCACAGTCTCTACTCGCGATGCCACCGTCCTCCATACAAGTGCACCTTGCCTTTACCTGAAAAATGAAGTGGCACACGGCCTGAGTATTTCAAAGAATACTCAGTAAGTGGCCCCACTATAGGGGGCCATGCAAATGCAAACACATGCAATCATGATTTAGGGACCTATCTCTAATCATCTTAGGGGTGGCCTCCAGTCTCGGATAAATTGGATGTGTAGTACTTCCCTACACACGACTCACACGTGCGAGTGTGAGTCCCCAGGGCGCTCGCACACCCCCTGGACCCTCTGGTCAAGCTAATCTGTAGCGACGTCCGGAGGTCAGCGGAACCCCATAGTGTCATGCGCCTCATGAACACCCTCATCTGTGTGCTTTCGCACCTGTGCGCATTCGCGCTCATCATAAGGTGCGCGTCCGCACTCATCATCTCTAGGGGAAGTAGCCCTATGCTTATGAACATACAATATGCATGAGGTCCCTCTAAATCCATCATAATGTCTCTTCTGACACAACCCTCTAGTCTCATCTCTTTGTTACTCTAGGTAACACATACTCGTGGATATTTATATTAATATCATTTTCATGCTCTTAGGGTTGTGTCCTATGTCGATCTAACGACATGATGCAATATGGCACTCATCATCATATAGCATGCTCAATATGGAAAACATCATCATATTAAGGTAAACGTCACGCAATCATCATACTCATCATATTGCCACAAAGTGCATCAAACATATCAAGTACGACATTCATCAAAATATATAAATACTGAACACATCATCAGATATCATAACCCACACACATCATCATAAGTCATACATCATCATAACTCATATACCGCATCATACGACATAGTTCATACAACATCGTAACTCATACAATTTTTAGCCTATCCTATAGTAAGGCCACTTACTTGGTTGGCCTTGGCCGAAGTACTCCCTAAATCGCTAAACGTAAGCTCCCGTTCCGTGAGAGCCGCTCCCTACGTCCCCGGGGTTTGTTTCCTATCACACCGTCCCCACTTTCCGTTAGTATTTCACAATTAATTTACCTATAATTTAATAAATGTGAAATACGGCTCTAAAACGGCCTCGGATACCTTAATCGGGGCCGAAAACAGATTCGGGAGGGTCGGAACAGTGGAAACCGAGTTGAAAACAGGTGAGCCGAGCCGAACAGCCGCTGGAGCCGCCGGAGCGTCGCCGGAGGGAGCCCGAGCCGTTTGCGCCGAGCCGAGCCGAGG
>NW_019268612.1:258024-289247 GCF_002738365.1 Cucurbita moschata | reverse complement strand
TTTTTTTTTTTTTTTTTTTTTTTTTTTTTTTTTTTTTTTTTTTTTTTTTTTTTACTTTATTTGATTTATTTATTTATTTATTTTTATTACATGTATATATATTTTTTTCCTTTCTTTCCCGGGTCGTTACAATCCATGTGGAGAAATCATTAGACGTGACTATTCTTAGCTCCAACATCGGCACCGGTGACAACTGCATCTCAATTGGTTTAGGAACCACCAACTTATGGATGGAAAGTATTACATGTGGACTTGGACACGAAATCAGGTATGTGACAACAAAATAATTTTTTTGAAATGATTTTGTTTGTATGAAAAATTAATTAGGAATTATAAAACCAAATATAAAATTAAATTTTGAATGAATTAAAACACGTTTTAGAAATTTTTTGTTCTTGGACAAAGAGATTTTAACTATATGATGAATGCAATTACATATCAGAAAATGGAACCTCCGAGGAAATTTGGTATTTTGTTGAATATATGTTTGTAGCATTGGGAGCTTGGGTTGGTCGGCGGGAGAGCATGGAGCGAAAAATGTGACAGTTACATCAACTTTTATCGAAACTATGAATGGAGTGAGGATTGAGTCTTGGGGAAGACCAAGCAATCGGTTCGCTATGAATATTCATTTTCAACACATTATTTTGGATAATGTGAAGAACGCTATTATAATTGATCAAAATTACTGTCCATATGATCGAGGCTGCCCCAATCCGGTATATTTTCTCATCAATCCTGAACATGTTAACTTTTTACTAACTATATTTCACTTTATATTTGATTAGTAGAGTTTAGATTTTTAATTTCATACCTAATTGATTTCTTTTATCTTGAACGGATTGGAATATATTTTGTTCATGACGCGTGTTAAATTAGGAGCATTATTTCTGCTAATACTTTTTGGGTAATGAATTGAACATAACTTCTCAATTATCTTCAAAAGAGTGTGATATTATCCACTTTGCTCATCGTAAGCTTTTATGGTTTTATTTTTTTATTTTTACTTATAAGATCTCTATATTTTGATTTTCTTATTTGCATGAATAGGATTCTGGACTAAAAATTAGCGAAGTAACTTAAGAAGATATCAAGGGAACATCAGCCAGTGAAATAGGAGTCAAGTTTGATGGTAGCCCAACAAATCTTTGCACTGAACTAAGCTTGGAAGACATTAAAGTTACTTATAATAATAAAAAAGCTAAAGCTTCATGTAAAGATGCCAAAGGACCTGCCTTTAGTATGGTTGAACCTCCTAGTTGCTTAGAATAGACGAACCTAATTTTGGTATTAACAGTGTATTATAAAGGTGGATAGAGGAGTTCTATTGCCTGACCCTAATAAACAAACTCTTATGATTTAATTTTCTTGCCATTGAGACTAACACAACTTAAATTTACTAGTTCTTGAGTTACTTCAAAAAAGAAATTAGTAGTTTATTTTTATTAGGTAACATCATTAAAATACATTTAACTAATAAAATTTTAATTTAATTTATGTTCTTGAATTTGTTGACTATCATCTTAATCATTATCCTCAAATAATTTAATTTAATAAAATTATATAAACTTTTACTCCTAGGTAATTAGTACAATTAAAAAAAAATACTGTTAGATGAATAAGTGTTGTCGCTTACTGAGTATTTCTTAAAATACACAAGTCATGTGCTACTCTACTTTTCAAGTAAAAGCAAGGCTCGCTTGTACGATTGACGGTGGCATTGCAACTATGAGACTATAGCACATGGTTAGGATAGTTTCGTAATTTGAATTTAGTAGACTATAGGTTAGTATAGGTAGGTGCGTTTCCATTTAGTAGCATATAGGTTAGTATAGTGCATTTTACTTTATGTTATTTTTCTTATTAATTCAATTTGTATTGTTTTATTTCAAAAGCATTAGAAGTGACATGTAAGGACAAGCTCGGGTTTTATTATAAAGTTTCACATGAGATATTTCTGCATTAAATATTCATGATATGTATATGATACCGAGCTTAGGTTAAGTAGAAATTTTGGGTTGTTACCGGAGTAGTGGGAGATCATTTTGAGTATATGTGTAATGCACTCAAAATTTTCAATCTAAATTAGAGAGTATCTCTACAATTTATTACTTGCTTTGTATTATCTCATGCCCAACATTTGAATTTGGATTCAGCACCTGATGGCTCCGACATTTTCCTACGACATAGTGTGTTGCCTACTTCTCGCTTCTAAGAGTGAAAACTATTCTCACAAACTAACACAAGTGCTTTAAACATGCTTTGTCTTCAGTTTCATGTTTCATGATGACATTCTCACGAGGTAACCCAATATAACATTGCTACAAGTTAAGTGCACTTAACTGTAGAGTTTATAGAATTGAGCGCCCACCCCAAAAACTAAAAGCTTTTTTCCATAGGAGTCAAAATATTATTTTTTTCTATTTTTTATTTTTTTGGCATGACGTGCAAATAATCCATTCATGTCCAAGATAATATCATAATCATGCATATTTAATATCATCAACAACCACATATAAGATTGGCTAGACACTATTTCTTATCATAATTGATCAAAATTACGGTTCACCAGACCAAGGCTTCCCCAATCATATATATTTCCTCATTACTCCTCCATATTTTAAATTCTTACCAATTATATTTAACTTTAAATTTGATTAATAAAATTTAAATTTTTAATTCCATTTTCTTGAAATTTATTTTATTCATATCACCTTTTGAATTGACAATGTAATTCTCACGTACGTACGGGTATTATCTACTTTGATCATCCTAAGTTTTTATAATTTTATTTATTTATTTATTTATTATTATTATTATTATTATTATTTTTTGCGTAAAAGATCTCATACCATTCAAGATAGTTGTCATAACTTACATATATTACGATATTCTCCTTATCTAGTAACCGTGGAACTTTAATCTCACTCCCGATATGATTTATATCTTATTTTTATGTATATATTCTATACATGGATTTTTGCTATGGCTACTTTGAGAGGGTTTTATTTCAAAGTTTATCGTAATTTAGGGTTTGGTTTCATGATTCAATTTATTCTATTTTCATACCATATTTTGATTGTTCTTGTTTGTATGAATAGACTTTCGGAGTTAAAATTAAGGACTTAACATATGAAGATATCAAGGGAACATCTGCCACTCAAATAAGAGTCAACTTTGATTGTAGCCCAACAAATCTTTGCACTTGACTAAGATTGGAAGACATTAAAGTGACTTATAATAATCAAATCGCTAAAGCTTCATGCAAAGACGCCAAAAGAACTCTCTCTAATGTGGTTGAACCAGCTAGTTGCTTAGCATAGACAAATCTAATGAGTTCTATTGCTTGAGCTTAATAAACGAACTCTTATGAATATGAATATCAAGAAACGCCAAAATTTCTTATGGCAAATGTACTATTACATCTTAATATAGTAATTAATTGGTGTAGAAAAGCTAATTGTCCTCTAAATTTATTCACTTAATTGTAGCCCTAAATACACACCAAAGAAAATTACTCAATTTTGAAATATGTGAAAGGGAGGAAGAATGTATTTTATGTTACATGGAAAAGAAATAATATAGAACATTAGAGGTATACATGGTCGGAGTTTAGTTGAGTTGAGAGATTTTTTTAGACCAGCCAAAAGTTTGGATTACTTGTATTGGTAACCCAACTCAACCCAAGAATTTTCATAACCAATCCAACCCAACCCTTTCTTTTTAGGTTGGATTTGGATTGTTAAAAAAAATATATATATTTTTTAAAAATTTATTTATCCACATTTCATACTTATTTGATGCAATCTTATTAAAAGTTCACCAAACACATACAAATTAATCTATAATCCTTCAAAAACAAATTCATCAATAACAACAAACAACCAAAATTTGTAGTATCCTAACAAGTTCAACATTATCATAAAATTAAGACAACCAAATACGATACTTATTAAGTATTAATTACTCTAAATGTAAAGAAAATATAAGGATAGATCATGAACTTACAAAAATATATATATATATATATATAGACATTTTAACAATTTTTTTTTTATAAATCTCTATATTTAAAATCATTTATCATCTCGAAAGAGGACGAGGATGAAAGTAAAAATGAATTCTTAACAAAATTTTCCTTCAATTTCCAACCCATACAAAAATTCTAAGTTTCAAAAAAATTTATTTAAGACAATATGTTTTAAAATTATGAACTTTGAATATAATATATTCTTTGTATAAATCATAATCAATCAACTTATAAAAAGTTATATTCTTAAAATTAAAATTAAAACAAAATTTATTTGTTAGCTTATTCATATTATAAACCATATATTTAAAAATAATACAAAGGGTATGAAAAATAATAAAATAATATAAAACAAACTAAAAATAATACAATAATATAAAAATGATACAATAATACAATAGTACCACTAAATTTTTTAATATATTTTATAATTATTTTTTTTTTGTTTTGTTCACGTTAATTTAAAGTTTTTGTCCCACACTCCAAAACCAAAACGAATCAATCTCGGTTCAGAAAGATGAATTCAAGTTAACTCGAAATGCTAATCCAACTCAATCAAACTCCTATAATTTAGGATGGGTCGATTTCGATTGTCGGGTTGAAAGTACACTCACATAAAAAATTATGAAAAATATTGAATTATATTTTATTTGAATAGATGAGACTATTCTATTTGATTTTTTATGATTTAATTTTTTGTAATTAACCTTCCTACCATCTAGAGTTGATAGTTATTGGAATTTAGAATGTTTGGGAATAAAATGTCTGTATGTAATCGTGTTTAGTGTTGCATGAAAATACTATCAAATTTCATGTAAATAAATTATATTTTTGTTTGGTTTTGACAATTACTTAAACAAAAAAATTTATAATATTTGTGAATTATAAATAATTAATTGTTATGAATTAGTTTATTTTTATGAGGTAAAATTATAAAAATAAGTGGTGGGAGATTATTTTGAATATAGGAATATCTCTACAATTTCTTACCTGCTTTGTATCGTTTAATGTCTAAGATTTGAATTTGGATTCAGCACTTGATAATCCCGACATTCTCTTACGACATGGTCACGTTGTCTCATACCCAAGAGCAAAAGCTATCCCTAAAATCTAACACGAGTCTTTTAAGCATGTTTTGTTCTTACTCACATGCCTCATAAGAAAATTCTCATGAAAATCCAATGCACCTTATTGGTATCTATAGTAATTGTAATTCGTGTTAAACCCTATCTTCAAGATTTGTAATAACCATATTTTCCTACTAAAATAGAGTCGCTAGCACATGCATGACGTGACCTTTATATGCGGAAACATTCACTTAAAATAATTCATTAAACGATGTCATGGACTTAAACGTTCACATTAAAAGACTTAAACAAAAACAACAAAAAATAATCGATGTGAAATATAAATAAAATAAAGAAAATATTAACTAGATGTCTTCATCTAACCTAAGAGCTACAAAATAAATAAAATGTAAATATCCTAACATAAATTCCATGATCTTCAACGTGATGCCACTGTCATCGGGTGCCTTGCCTTTGCTTGAAATATAAGAATAGCATAAGGCTCGAGTATTTTAAGAAATACTAAGTGACCTCACTATTGGAGTAGGGGAATGCAAGCACATACAAAATGATGGGACCTATCATTTAAAATCGTCTTCTCTTAGGCAGTTTTACGATTCGAGAAAATTTGATGTGTATTACTTCTCTCCACACGACCCACACGTGCGAACGTGGGATCACCAGATCGGTTCACACACCCCCTAAACCTGCTGGTTGGGCCTAAGACTCTCTGGACTGTTGTTGGACATCTAGAGGGAATAGCAACCTTCGTAGCATCATGGTAAACATGATGGTCATTTCAGTCTCACGGTGTATGTGTTCGTGCTTATCATAAAGGGTAAGTATTCCGATGCACGTGAACATACAATTATACATGAGGTCACTATATTTTCCATTGTGGCTTAATAAATCATGCAAGACAACCCTCATTCTTTCATCACATATTATACTCGGTAATATACATACATAAAACTCCTTTCAAATCATGGCATAGGAGTTGTGCATTGTATTTCCTTATTTCAAAACATATCATAGTATGTCATAGTTTATCATTGCCTAAGGTAACATATCATAGTACATCATGACATCTCATAACATAACATAGCTTATCGTAACAAAACATGACATTCATTTATACAATAATATCATTTGACATATCATATAATGACAAATAATATAACATCACATATCAAAGCATATTAGGCCACTGGGCACATGTCATCATACATAAATGATTCTTTCAACCAAACAGATAGTAGAGTCACTCGGTTGGCCTATGTTGGAGTTACTAATTATTCTTTGCACAAATCTGCTCCTCAAAGTTCAATTCAACTACAGATTCATTTTCTTGATGATATCAATTAAAACAAAATGATGGCAAAGATCAGCCACTTTGTAGTCCAATTATTGAAATTAAAGAAATACCTAGACATATCTATTCATTTTTTTCCCCTCTAAATTAAGTCTATTATTTGGTATTTAAAATTAAAAATCATCTGCAGTTAGTTTCCTATAATTTTAGTTGAATATTTTAAGGTATATTGAGATTGAAACTAACCTTAAGAATCGAAAATTATGAATTTTATTAAGTTTTTTCGGAGAGAAATAAGTACCTATATATATATTTAAATTATTAGGTTACTAAACTTTATTAAATATTTAACCAATTTTTAATCTTTTAATTTAGATTAATGTTTATTGACATATAAATGTCTAAGAAATAGGGTGCCACTTTGTATACTTAAAGAATTACTAGTATAAATGAAAATATATGTTTTTTTTAAATAATATTACATTAATTTGTACCAACAATGTTAAATTTTTTTTAGGCTTTTTTTTTTCTTTTTTTCTTTTCTTGTTCCCATGTTATTTTGTGCAATTTTAGTAGATTCTTAATTTTTTTAATGGCTATAGTGATGTGATGTCCTATAACACTTAAATTGGTAATTAATTTTCTACTGCACTTCAACTTAAATCTAACAAAATTGATGAAATTTTGACGAAAAAAATGAAATTTGAAAATTGATTTGCTTGGATTCCAACTACTACTATTTGGATAAATATAACACCTTCACCAAACAAACTAGAATTAAACAAACATAGTTCAACTAGTTAATTCTTAACGGTTGTATCTAAACAACTCAAAACATTTGGTGTATGACCCCATATAGGTTTGAAATGTATTATAGACCCCAAAATAGAAAGAATCTTTAGGCCAAAGTTTTGGGAGCAAAGTTGGGAATGACATAATAGAATATACATCAAGGAGACCTTGGAGCCCAACCAAGTCAAAAGTTTGAAAATATAATAGTGATGACCAAACTAGAGAATCCTTGTTAATACTATTCATTTAGCAAATGACAAGGAAAGCAATCAAAGCATAACCCAGCTTTGGAAGAGCTATATTCGTGCATTATCAGGCCCAAAATGCAAGCTACCCACTAGAAATTGATTCTTGGAATAGTCTAGTAGAAAAAATTTTAATCAAGTATTTTCCACCCACTAGAAATGCACGGTTCAAAAATGAAATTGTTGCTTTTCAACCGTTTGAAGATTAAACATTAAGTGGAGTTTGGGAGAGATTTAAAGAGATACTTAGAAAGTGTCATCACGATGGATTATGTAACGACCCGAAATTTTCTACTTAATGTAAGGTCGCTACTATATACGTACCATAAACATTGAATGCGGAAGACTTCATTTAAATTCCATAAAACATAACCTTTATCTTAAAACACAGCCATGGACTTACATGTTTCGAAAACATCTTTAAAACGACACAACAAAAGACTAAATAAAATGAATAAGAGTTTGAGTTAAAAACATCCTATTCTAGCCTAAGTCTAAGAAAATAAATACCACTACCCTCTGCATGTGTCATGGTCTCGAGTTGCGATGCCGTCGTCAGCCGTACAGGAATGCCTTGCCTTAACATGAAAAATGTAGTAGCACATGGCTTGAGTATTTAAAGAAATACTCAGTAAGTGACCCCACTATCGGGATTAAATGCAACAATCACATGCAATGAAATGATGGGACCTATCTTTCGTTTCGTTTCGTTTTGTTTTCCCTACGGTGTTGTCCCAACGGGTAATCTTGGATGTGTACCATATACTCTACACACAGCCCATACGTGCGAGTATGGGCTCACCACCTAGTTCGCACATTGCTGGGCCACTTTCCTTATCCGGTGGGCATACTCTGGGAGCCCCTTAAAGCATAATGATTGTTGTCCTGCCATTGGATGTATGCGTCCGTACCCTCGTGATGGGATAGGGGTATCCCCCAAATGCATGAGCACACATAATGTATGAAGTCCCAAAACTTTTCCATTTTCATTATCCTTTAATACAACCCCACTAGCATTATGTACATATCATATCATTTTTCATATCATTTCAGATATCGTTCATCATTCATATCATATCGTTTCTTATTCTTTAGTTCTCAAATCATACATAATTCTAACGGGGTTATATTTCATGCCATTTATCGTAATTTCATGTCATTCATATCATGTTGTATACACACAATTTAAGAGACCTAACATAACGTTCTATGCTTTTAACATAACAGTTCATCATATACACATCATATTATGACATATTGCATCACAATGTTGATGGTGTTAATATAACACATGCGGAAGCAATTTGGATCTTAGGCACTTTTAGAACATCAATTATTGTAAATCACTAGCATGTTCATAAGTATTAAAACTTAATGAGTTTAAATACTAACCTTTTGTAGTTCAAACTCCTTTTGCCTCACGAACCGGTTTCGAACCACCACTAGTGTCTTCTCCACTATCCTCCGGCCTTAGAACGGGATTGTGGAATCCGGTGAGTGACTAAACTTGGGAGGGATTTTGTATATGTGAAAGAGAGTGTTTGTGAGAAGTTTTTCTCAAGGTTTTTCATCAAGATGAAGAATCCCCTCCAAGTATCATGATCACTCTATTTAAAGAGTCAAGTTTGCATGTTCATGCAAACTTGAGATCACCAAATTTTGACACTTAAAATTCCACTCAAGAGTTTGGGATTATGTGGCAAGCATGCATGTTTGAGTTAACCAAATTTTGACACCCAAAATTCCACTCAAACTTGTGGGGTTTATTTGGCAAACATGCAAGTTTGGTTAAACCAAATTTTGACACCTCAAAATTCCACTAACATGGATTTTTCCATTAGATGAAAGTCAACATTTTGACTTTCTTTATTTTAATTCAACAATTAATTTGAATAATGAATTTCAAATTAAAGTAACATTAAATGATTAATTAAACTATTTAATTAATATTTAATATTAATTCAAATGCCAATCCCAATCAATTCCGACACATAATTGATTAAGATATTTAAATCTTATTTAAATATCTCACATTCTCTCTTTTCGTTTAATTCGTAAATAAAACAAAATTGCGGTTAAATATATCGTATATATGTAACGCATATTCCCTAATTTGAATTCGAACACTTCGAACTCACTCGTCACATTGTTCTATGGTTTAGTCCGATATGAGCTAGCAGAGGGACCTAATGGACCTATAGATCATGGGCTCCAACGATCCAAGATTAACCGATTAAACTCATTAACCTGGTTAACCAACATTCGTTAACTACTAGGACACTCCACTATAGCCTAGTAGTTGCACTCCCCTCACTATAGATATATTTCTGTCCATCTGATATAACCATGATTAGTAAGTCGATCCTTCACAGGTTGTTCGTAACTAGAGCTGGGTCAATTTACCGTTTTACCCCTGAAGTTACTTCTTGTTCCTTATGTCTCACTGATCCTCTAATGAACAATTGGTTTGTGGTCCAACCAGTAAACCAAATCCCTCTCAGGCCAATGAGAGGGTGGGGCCCCTTGTTCAAGACCTGGAGTCAGTGCTTAAGGGAACTACCTTTCTTCTATCCCTAAGTGGGTAGGAGTGAATTCCGTCTTGCACCCCACATCCCCAGCCATTCACCCAGTCTTACCCCTGAAATGGGAGGCCTGTTGAGTCGGCGAACTAGAGCCACTCTCACCCATGCAAATCTAAGGATAATTCCGAATAAACAGGAGTTCATGGTTAGCTCAGGATTAAAACCGAGTTACCTAGGTTATCGAATGAAAAGAAAATCAGTCTCAACAGTAAACGACTTTATAAAGTGAGAGTGGTTTTCTTCATGGTCCGATCTTATGCAATACTCATTGCATAGGACGCCCTCACTCACATGTCTCCACATGCACAATTTAGTGATCACATTGTTTATATCATATACAAAAGTGGGCCGCATCCATAATGTCCCCAGAATAAGGTACTCAGCCTTATTCTTATACTATAGATCATTTTGACTAGATACTTGAACTTGATCCACTCTTATGTCTCTACATATAGTTCAAGTAATCATACTATAGCCAGAGTGTTCTTAGTTTATTGGATTTAGATTAATGATCGTAAAGTTCACTTTATTCAATAACAATTTTTACTGAATAAACATCAATAATAACTTTATTGAAAATAGAATATATCTTTGTTTACAAACTATGAGTTTTAGGACATAAAACCCAACAAATGTATCATATCATAAACAAGTCATAACATAAATCGTAGTAATATCGTTTTCTAACTTATCATAGCCTTAACGTTCTTATACCTATCACAGACATATCATTATGTGAACGTACCTTAGTCATATCATCACAAGAACGTGACCTAACGCTATCGTTCTATCAATCTATCAAAACCTTTCCCTTTCCACCCATAGCCTAACCGTATTCTTCTATCAATCTCTCTTATCCATATCACTCTGGTATGTAACCTAACCTTAACGTTTCATGAACGTATTTTACTCCTATCGTTACATTTTGTTTTGTGCATCCTTCTCGTATCCTATCTCAAACATATCATTGAACACATCGTACCGTAATTATTATCAAACAATTCACATATTATAATATATACATAACAAATAAGAAGCATATCGATCCACAGACAATTTACACATATCAATATATATGACACGTACAGAACCACGAGGCACTTATCAACAACAAATATAACCATGCCGATAGTAAGGTCACTTACTTGGCTAGCTTAAGTCGTTGTCACGAATATATCTTTAATAAAAGTTCGATTCCGTCCTTTGAAATCCGAGTCAACCTATATGAACCTATGACATTAGTTTCAGATTTGAACTCTACAACATTATTTCTCTAATTTACATTGGTCCATTGTTAAAGTCTTGAAATATTATATATCTATAATTATATTTTTATTAAAAATCTTATTTTTCAGGGTTACTGTTGTATAAGAAAGTAGATACAACTATTTCAAGTTATTCTCGGCTTTATTACTCTCTGTATTTACCCTTTATATTTACCTTTCCCTCTTGTGGTTTTTAATTCTCTAATTTTTCTTTTTTTTATGTGTTGCCTTTTAATTTAATTCTATTCTGATGTATTCTAAATTTCTAGTGATCTCTGTTTCCAAGTCTCAGTGTTTCCTATTTCCTTATCTCAGTGTTTCCTATTCAAAAGTTTTCTTGGTCAGTCTATCTTTAATCTCTTCATTTGGCTACTTGATAAAAATTTAATCTAATATTACTAATCTGGCTGATTTACTAGAATCCTATAAATGATTGACATTTAGTTTCTAAATCAAAGCTACACCATTCTAATAATTCAATGAAGATCTAACTATTGTTGGCTGTGATTTCTAAAAAAAATAGGATAAAAGAAAATGAAATTTAATATATACATACCATTCTAATAATTCAATGAAGATCTCACTATTATTGGTTGTGATTTCTAAAAAAAAATAGGATAAAAGAAAATGAATATTTAATATATATGATCAGATTTATCTTCCGATAAATCTCCAGCAAATCTCAACTGGGTAAAGGTCATTCTCATTCTTTTTTTCTCCAGTAAATAACCATTATATGATTGACATTTAGTTTCTAAACTCAAAGCTAGACCATTGTAATAATTCAATGAAGATGTAACTATAGTTGGTTGTGATTTCTAAAAAAAATAGGATAAAAGAAAAGGAAATTTAATATATACCTTATTGATTAGATCTGTCTTCACTTAAATCTCCAGCGAATTTCAACGGGGTAAAGGTTATTCTCTCTTTTTTTTTTTCAATAGATCTGAGATTATTGTTTTTAAGTTTATTTTTGCAGTAACTGTTACTTTCTGACGTAAGATGGGTTGAAGAGAGATAATTGTGGGAAGGGATGAGAGAAGTGGGAAAATGTTGTTTTTTTTGTTTATTTATTTATTTATTATTATTATTTTAATTATTCCTTTATCATTATTTATTTGTTTATTTCTTTATTTATTTTTGAGCTATAACATTATATACCTCTAAAAGAAACTTTTGTCCTCGAAAGTGTAAGACCCGAGCCTCAATAGAAAGCTTAAAATTTAATTTTTCCTTTAAAGCCAAACTCTCGAGACTTTATTGATGGTCTTAGAGACCAAAGTTCGAGATGAGGCAGAAGAGAAAAATGAATGGAAATAAAATAAGAACTTAAGAAAAATTTAAGAGAAAAAATGATGGAAAATTAAAAATATGGTCAAAGTCAACTCGAAAGGGTAATTTAGTCATTATACCCTCCTTCCTCATTAAATCCATGAAATTGAGGTTAGTGAGATATGATTAAAAGAAAAAGGAGGAAAAGAGGGGAAAAGAAAAGAATAGAAAAGGAGGAGAGGGAGGAAGAAAGTTCTAGAGAGAGAAAGAAAGTTCTAGAGAGAGAGGGATGTAACTGCTGCTATGGCCACCGAAATATTGAGAGTTAGATTTGGTGAACAGTTGTTTTCAGATTTTCCTCAGATCTGTTAGAAATGTTGAGAGTTAGATTTTGAAATTTGAATATTTTAATCAAGAGAGGATTATGCTCATAATCCATGAAGGAAGTCTTGATCGATTCAGATCTAAAATAGGAGTTCCGGATTTCACCAAAGGATGTAAGTATTGATGATCTTGCCAACTTTAGACTAAGTTTATTATGTCTGTATTTAGAAATAAATTACAAAAAAATACCTATATGTACATCGATATGAGATCTATAAATCTCGTGAAGGAATCCATACGCGCGCGTGGGAAACCCCTCCAACGCATGGGGCGCGTGACACAGCGCGTGAGATCTATTTTTATCCCGATTTGACTTCCGTTCAACTATTTTTCATCCCGGTTTTGATACTCATCTAAGTCTAACTTGAATTAGGACCTATCAAGGAAATTCCAGAATTTTTGGAACCTTTTCCGGCAAATAATTCGAGCTTGGGAAGGCACGCGTCAACCATATAAGTAACCATTTGGATTCCCACGAGCAGTACTTGTAGGAACCGCTAGGAACAAGCATGCATGCTACCACCCATTAACTTAGCTAGCCGGACCTAGTATATTAGTATGGAAACTGCGAAAATGAAATGATTAAGGAAAGCTAGATATGAAATGTTTATTCAATTTGTTTGATTGAGATTCTGATAAAGTATGTATGCATGAGGAGGATGGAAAACTTGTGAAATCTGCGCTCCGGGTAAAGATGGACGTTATCTTCCCATTGAGCATGTTTGTTAATATTGCATGAACTGCTGCGTGTTAACTCTTATGCATGATGATTGCTTGTGTTATCTTTCTTGGCTAGGATGAAATTATGAGCTTAGATTAGGGTGCTTGTGACTAAGTAGGCTAGATGAGACCCTAGATTGGGGGATCTCTAGAATACTGTGCAATTAGACCCGCAAAATGATTACCGGCGGATCCAGAGACCAGGCACGAGAATCCTATAGATACATGAATCCAAGTCTAAGCCACCAAGTTCCACTCTAGAAAGAAATATAGGTCACCACGGTAACTGTAGGTAGCCCGCTAGAGTTGAGTAGTGTAGATAGTGTCATCAGAACCTCCACTTCTCTCTCTCCTTCGATATTGTACTGTCGAGACAGAGCTCCAGCACGGAGATCATTGAGCTTGGTAGATTTGGATAGGGAAGTGTGACAGGTGCCCAGACCTAGTGGTGATAGCTAAGGGGTTTTCTGAATAGGACTCCTGGGCCATAGAAACCCGTCCCTGAGTGAGGGACGTGGAGCCACATAGGATTACTCAGTAGCTGACCGGCACACAGGGGATCGCACCCCAAATTTAGTGGATGTATGGTCCCGTGTGAGGGTCGTCAGCTAACCTCCACGGATGATGTTCAAAGAGAGTCACGTATTCAGATCCAACCATACGATCCCCTCATATTTACTTATGAGGTCGTGCCTCACCTCAGGACACTGATCATTTCATTGCTTAAGATGGACAAGCCTCCTAAGATACAGAAAAGAGAGTTGCAGCTTAGATCACTCTCCTTAAAAACCCGAGAGAGACCGTGGATACCTACCAAGATAAGGATGCGAAAAGAGTCTACAAGTAGGTTGCTTCCTAAGTATATTTTTATACTCACCCCTTTTTTCCCATTTTTTTTCAGGTACCGGTCGAGGTGGGGAGGTGTTCGAGAGCTGCACTATCACAGAGAGGTGTCATTCAGGAGCGTCAG
The DNA here is from genome assembly GCF_002738365.1 of Cucurbita moschata. Lineage (NCBI taxonomy): Eukaryota > Viridiplantae > Streptophyta > Magnoliopsida > Cucurbitales > Cucurbitaceae > Cucurbita > Cucurbita moschata. The sequence continues at coordinate 274,608 of NW_019268612.1, read as the reverse complement.
TCCCTTGTCGATCTTTTAGAGTCTTTTGTATTTCATTTTATATTTGCAGTTCCTTTTGTAATAATTTCGAAACAAAACTTCTCTCTTTTGTTTTAATTCAATGGTATTATTTTTATCTTTTGACTTTACTTTACTTTTCTTTTCTTTTATTTTTGTTTGTTTTCGATTTCGTCTTTTTAGTCACGATTCGAGTTTACGAAGCCTCGAAAACTGGGTCGTGACAGAAAGTGTTTTAATCTTGGAATATCTCGGGTCCTTATTCTAAGAGTTCTTTGTTAAGTCTTCAAGTACCACTAAGTAGAAATTCTTAACAAGTATACCCTAATCCATATGAGTCATAAACATTTATTTGCGTACATCAAACATATCACTTGGTATTCATAGAAACTTTTATTTCTTATTAAGTGTATTGCTCGATAGTTACATATTTTAAATCTTGATTCATACTCCAAAATTGTTTTAATTCCCTAAAATCTTTCATACTTACCCTTAATATCATAAATAAGTCTCATATAATTTTCCTATAGTATTTTGAGTCTTCTACGATCTTGAAAACGCCATAGAATTTTCATAAAGGTCTTTTGGTCATTTACCACCCAAATCTTGGTTTAATTCTTCCTCATATTCCAATGGTCTTGTAACTTTGTGCAATCCCTTTACACCATGACATACGGCTCCTCATCAAATTTTATATCACTTGGAGGTCACTTTGGTCATAAGCTAATGGTACATAATTACAGGGATATTTTAGTCATTTAACACCTACACTTAGTTTAGCCCGTTATCATAACCTAATGGTCACCAAATTTCATACCTAACATTATCATGTCATATTGAGCATTTTCCTAAAATTTCATGAGCAACATAATTCATCTTGTAGGGTTGTGATTCAAGTGCTTCAATGTTCATGTATAAAGGTTGGCTTTAATCCCAAGATCCTCATTTTGTATTTTTGATCCTCATTTTGTATTTTTTCTTCATGATGATTACAGGATCAATAGTTTCACTAGTTTCTGCTTTACCTTGTTCTCCAAATCAAATTATCTAAACTTAACTAAAGGTTCACTGATATGGAAATCAACCCAAGGGAAAGTATGGAACGGATTACCTTGATGATCAAGATCAAGAGTAAAGAAAACTTGTTTCTAAACTCGTGATTCGAATCACTCCACAAGAGGTTTGATCAATACCACTTGAATGACTCTACATGCAAGTTCTAAACACAAGAATTTGCAAAGAAAGTTTAGCTCTCAACAAAGCTAAAATACAACTTCTATTCTTAATTCCAAAATCTGATGTCTAACCAAAGAAAAGTCACTTTATATAGGCTTTACAACCTTAACCTATGTCATACATAACTCCCAAATTAAATGGGCTAGTAAATGAGAAATACCCATAACCTCCATATTAAAATGGCTAGTTAATGGTGGAATATAGTAACCTATGTGAGTTACAATGTAACCTTAACTCCTATATTTAAAACTAGCTTAAATATGACAAACAAATAGTTAAACTATAATTAAATAATGCAATGAATAAAATGTGTTTATTAGTCATCCTTGGACTAGTTTCATAAATTCAACGGAGTTCATTAAATGCAACTTAAAGTGCATTTAATTCATCTCTTTCTTGAACCTCAACTTTGCACAACATATAAGGGAGGTCTCCAGCGTCTTCTGGAATTTCTTTTGATGAGCTCACCATAGCTTGAATATAACTGTATAAAGTTTGTTGTAGCTTCTTGGCTCTCGTCCTTGTAATTGGACCTTGAGGTATGGAAATTCCTTGGTCGTAGTTCATATCATTCTCCCCCTCTTGAGAAGGATTCGTCCTCGAATCCAAGCTATCACCTACATCAAAAGGGCTCAAATCAACAACATTAAAAGTTGCACTAACACCGTACTTACCTGGTAAATCAATTTTATAAGCATTGTCGTTGATGCGCTTAAGAACTTGAAAAGGTCCATCTCCTTGTGGTAAAAGCTTAGATTTTCTTTGAGTAGGAAATCTTTCTTTTTGGAAATGCACCCAAACCCAATCTCCTGGCTTGAAGATGACAATCTTACGTCCTTTATTAATTCGGGTGGCAACCTTGGAATTTTGTTTCTCAATTTGTTCTTTCACTTGCTTGTGCAGTTTATGAACAAACTCAACCTTGGAATTTGCATCAAAATTCAGAAACTCTTTTGACGATATGGGTAACAAGTCAATGGGGGTTAAAGGATTAAAGCCATAAACAATTTTAAAAGGTGTGCATTTAGTAGTACTGTGAACAACCCTATTATATGCAAATTCCATAAATGGCAAACAATCCTCCCAAGTCTTAAGATTCTTATCCATAATAGCCCTAAGCATAGCAGTCATGGTTCTGTTAACAACTTTAGTTTGTCCATCCGTTTGAGGATGACAAGTAGTTGAATATACTAGCTTAGTTCCTAACTTACCCCATAAACACGCCAAAAGTGGCTTAAAATTTTTACATCAAATCACTAACGATGCTTTTAGGAATGCCATGCAATCGTACAACTTACCTAAAGAACAAGTTAGCAATATGTTTTGCATCATCAGTTTTGTGACAAGGAATAAAATGAGCAATTTTACTAAATTGATCAACCACAACAAAAATGCTATCATAACCTTTCCTAGTCCTAGGTAAACCTAAAACAAAATCCATTGATATATCAATCCATGGACCATTAGGAACTGGTAATGGGGAGTATAAACCATGTGGTTGAAGCCTAGACTTAGCTTGTTTACATGCTATGCAACGAGCACAAACTTTATGAACATCATGTCTCATTTTAGGCCAAAAAAAATGTTCAGAGAGAATATCATAAGTTTTAGAAACTCCATGGTGTGCCATTAAACCACCTCCATGAGCTTCCCTCACAAGTAACTCACGGATGGAACAAGATGGTATGCAAAGTTTGCCTTTTCGGAACAAAAATCCATCTAACAACAAGTAATTATCCACAATGAGTCCTTTTTCACAAGATTCAACAAAAGGAGCAAAGAACATGTCATGTTGATACAAATCCTTTGTGTTCAAAACCCAAAAACCTAGCATTCAAAGTATTAAGGAGGACATACCTTCGTGATAAAGCATCTGCTACAATGTTCTCCTTACCTTGTTTATATTTTATGACATACGGGAATGTTTCAATAAATTCTAATCACTTAGCATGTCGTTTGTTGAGTTTATTTTGTACTCTCAAATGCTTTAAACTTTCATGATCCATATGAATAATGAACTCCTTAGGCCAAAGATAATGTTGCCAGGTTTGCAATGCACGAATCAAAGCATAAATCTCTTTGTCATAAGTTGGATACCTCAAAGATGCACCAGTCAACTTCTCACTAAAGAACATTAAAGGTCTTTGATTTTGCATTAATACAGCACCTATCCCTACTCCACTAGCATCACATTCAATTTCAAAAGTAGACTCAAAATTAGGTAATGCAAGCAAGGGAGCAGAACTCAATTTTTCTTTCAAAGTATTAAAAGCAAGTTCTTGATCTTTTTCCAATATAAAGGATACATTTTTCTTAACAAGTTCATTCAAGGGTGAAACAATTGTACTAAAATTCTTAATGAACCTACGGTAGAAACTTGCAAGACCATGAAAACTTCTTACCTCACTTACATTTTTCGGTGTAGGCCAATCTTTTATAGCCTTCACTTTCTCCTCATCAACCTCAACACCATTAGATGAAACTACAAACACAAGAAAGTTAACTTTTTCCATGAAAAAGCTACATTTCTTTAAATTTACGTACAAACATTCGTTTCTTAAAGTAGTCAAAACATTGCGTACATGGGTAATATGATCATCTAAAGATTTAGAGTAAACAAGGATGTCATCAAAATAAACAACGACAAACTTACCTAAGTATTCTCGTAAGACATGGTTCATTAGTCTCATTAATGTACTAGGTGCATTAGTTAATCCAAAAGGCATAACCAACCATTCATAAAGACCATACTTGGTTTTAAAAGCTGTTTTCCACTCATCCCCAATATGCATGCGAATTTGATGATAACCCGATTTTAAATCAATCTTAGTAAAAAGACTACATCCATGCAATTCATCAAGCATATCATCTAATTGGGAATTGGATGCCTATACTTTATAGTTATCTTGTTTATAGCCCTACAATCAACACACATACGCCAAGAACCATCTTTCTCAGGTACAAGAATAACTGGAACAGAACAAGGACTCAAACTTTCACGTACATATCCTTTAGCAAGGAGTTCACTTACTTGCCTCTGTATCTCTTCATCCTCCTTTAGATTAGTCCTATAAGCTGGTCGGTTTGGAATGGGCGCGTCAGGAATGAAGTCAATCTTGTGTTCAATCCCTCTAAGTGGTGGCAAACTACTAGGCATCTCCTCGGAAAATAAATGTTCAAACTCTTGCAAAAGCACAACAAAATCACTAGGCAAAGAAGGGTTAAGCATGTTAGTAAAGTAACAAGACCCCTTGCACATAAGTACAAGAATAGTCTGGTTAGAGAGCAAAACATTCCTAGCCTCACTTGATCTAACATACAAGCTTACTGATTTGGCTTTTCTCTCTTTTTTTTCTCTAGGCTGAGTGTTACTCTCTTGCTTTTCACTCAAGCTCTTTTTTTTCACTTGATTCTTTTTCAATCTCTGCTTTTGTATCAGCCTCTTGCCTTTTCTTTTCAAGTTTGCAATGATCAATAAATACATCTTTTGGAGACAATGGGATAAGAGTAGTTTTTCTACCGTTGTGAGTAAAGGAGTATCGATTTGCATACCCATCATACATTACCCGACGATCAAATTGCCATGGCCTCCCCAGTAGTAAAAATCCAACATGCATGGATACAACATCACATAAAAGATCATCAACATATTTTTCAATAGTAAAAGAAACAAGAGTTTGTTGAGTTACCCGTACTTCCCCACAATCATTCAACCATTGAAGCTTGTAGGGTCTTGGATGTGGTTGTGTCTTTAAATTAAGTCTTTTGACCAGAATGGAACTCACAACATTGGTGCAACTACCGCTATCAATGACAACACTACAAGGTACAGATTGAACAAGACACCGAGTTTGAAACAAGTTCTCCCTTTGGTCTAGGCCGCCCTCCTTAATGTGGGTGTTTAGAGCTCGTCGAGTAACCAAAGATATATGTGTAGGGTCCTCTTCACTAAACTCCTCACTCTCATCAGTTTCCTCATTTATGTCGTCATGTGCCTCGTCATCCGTAACAATTTCTCCCTCCTTGATGGTCATAATTCTTGCATTTGGGCAATCTCTACTATAGTGTCCTACCCCTTGACATCTCCAACACTTTAAATCTCTATTTCGAACATTAGACTTTTCTACTTTGTCTTTCCCTGTCCTAGAACTCTCCCCTTTCTCAAATTTAGCTTGAGGCTTCTCATTAATCTCTTGATTTCTATGCTTATAATCAATGTTCTTACTATCCTTTTCCATGTAGAAGTAGAATTGGGAAAAGTTTTAGAAGAATACCATTGAGACCTTCGTTGGATTTGCCTCTCGATCTTAATTGCAATGTGCAACAACTCCTCAATATTAGAATAAGGCTGTAAATCAGTCTTGTCCGCAATCTCTGTGTTTAACTCATTAAGAAACCGCGCCATGAGAGCCTCCATGTCCTCATCGAGTTCAAGTCGATCCATCAATGTATCCATCTCCTTGTAATAATCCTCCACAGATTTGCGTCCTTGTTTCAATGCTTGAAGCTTTTGCGCCATGTCCCGTTGAAAATATTGTGGAACAAAACGCTTACTCATGGACTCTTTGAACTCGAACCATAAATCAATTGGTGCTTCAAGATTTCTTCTCCTACTTGACATCAATTTATCCCACCAAATTTGAGCATATTGTTTGAATTGAGCAATGCATAACAGTACCTTCTTTTCATCATTAAAATTATGGCAGTTGAACACTGACTCCACCGTTTTCTCCCATTGAAGGTACTCCTCTGGATCGGTTTTGCCATAAAACTTGGGAAGTTTTAATTTGATGCTGCCCACGTTACGATCAATTTTATCATCATAAGGAACTCGTTGTAGTAAATTATGATACCTTCTTCCATGGTCTCTCCCTCGCATCAAGCCATGACCAACCACATGTGGGTTATCCTCGTGGTGATTAGAATTGTCGCCCTCATATGTATCGGTTGAGGGCGTAGGTAGTGGAATCCTCTGTCGAGCTTGATTTTGAATCTCCAATCTTCCTATTCGATCAGTCAACTCTTCTATTCCTCGAATTAGTCTTTCCATGGTTCGTTGTTGTGCTTCTCTCAATCGTGTATCAGTAATGTCAGTATTGTCGTCTTGATTTTTCATGCTACAAAAGAAAGGTAAGAGAAAAAAAAGACCTCACAAGCGCTCCCTCACGTGTCTTCACTCGTAAATGTAGTTCACTCGTGTTTAGCAATCAACACTCAAATCAATGTGTCACTCTCCCTTACAAACTCACCCTCACAATTGAGCACACACAAATCACACTCCAAAAAAAATAAATTGGGATGTGAGACAAGCTATGTTATAGAGCTAAGTGCAATTCAAAGTGAATAGATAACACACTCAACACCTAAACAAGGGTATTGAAGGAGCAATCCGAATAACGACAAAGAAACGAATTAAAGAAAGAAAATGATTAAGGACTAATTTAGACGTAGTAACATATGAGAATTACATATAATAATCAAGAGGAAAAAAGAAAGACATTTAACATCGATAAGCTTTCTTTCTTTCAATGGTTTTTTTTTTTTTATTGGCAAAATCTAATCAATTTACCAACAAGAAAATTGATTTAGAAGATCTTAAAGAAGAACAAAGTGTTGATAAGATCCAGATCTACCACTTTAAAGAACATAAGAATTTTTTTTTTTGTTTGTTATATATTTTTGTGATAGAACATGAACATTCTACACAAACTGAGAAAAAAAATATATAAGAGAATTAAAACAGATAAGCGCAATGAAACATATATATGATTTTGAGCCTGAAGCTTTGATACCAAAATGATATGGAAATTAACCCAAGGGAAAGTATGGAACGGATTACCTTGATGATCAAAATCAAGAGTAAAGAAAACTCGTTTCTAAACTCATGATTCGAATCACTCCACAAGAGGTTTGATCAATACCACTTGAATGACTCTACATGCAAGTTCTAAACACAAGAATTTGCAAAGAAAGTTTAGCTCTCAACAAAGCTAAAATACAACTTCTATTCTTAATTCCAAAATCTGATGTCTAATCAAAGAAAATAAGGCTTTATATAGCCTTTACAACCTTAACCTATGTCATACATAACTCTCAAATTAAATGGGCTAGTAAATGAGAAATACTCATAACCTCCCTATTAAAATGACTAGTTAACGGTGGAATATAGTAACCTATGTGGTTTACAATATAACCTTAACTCCTATATTTAAAACTAGCTTAAATATGACAAACAAATAGTTAAACTATACTTAAATAATACAATGAATAAAATGTGCTTATTAGGCATCCTTGGACTAGTTTCATAAATTCAGCGGAGTTCATTAAATGCAACTTAAAGTGCATTTAATTCATCTCTTTCTTGAACCTCAACTTTGCACAACATATAAGGGAGGTCTCCAACGTCTTCTAGAATTTCCTTTGATGAGCTCACCCTAGCTTGAATATAACTATATAAAGTTTGTTGTAGCTTCTTGGCTCTCGTCCTTGTAATTGGACCTTGAGGTAGGGAAATTCCTTGGTCGTGGTTCATATCATTCACTAATTGACATTTTTTGTCCATACATCCTCAAAATCTCATTTTAAAATAATGGATCTCTGCCTACACAAGAAAATTGTTGATAAGACTCCAAAATGGAACTTTCTTTTTATCTAGGGTAGAAACCTTCTTGACAATTTCTCTTAAGATTTAAACCCATAGCTGATGATAGAATTAGAATAGATATTTTTTTGTTTCCTACTTACACACACTCATATCTTTGTTTCTCGATCAATCTCTAATTCTAATCTTCCTCCCCTATCAGATATTATGGTGCCGGTATAGATCAAAATTTTGTTATAGTCCAATTCTGACCGGTAATAGATACCGAGGCTTTGCAATATTAACTGATCACAATTCTATATAGTTTATTTACTATAAAAGTTCCCAGAGAATTCATTAGAGGAATGTTTCCAATTAAAATTGTTTCGTTCTCTATATTTTTAATAATTAAAAAAAATAAAAGAATTGCTTTCCTTTCCTCGTTATTGTTTGTAAGTGTCCACTTGATTTGGTTATTCATTAAGGTCTCATCTTTGTAGATAAATTCCATATACAAATTTGCCTATTTTCCCACAAAATCAAGAAATTTGTAATATTTCTTCTCTTTCTGCTACCTACCCCAATTCTAGTAAATTTTTGGAGTCAAAATCATGACATGAAACTGGTTAAAAACTCCACCCTAACCCAATGCAAATTGAATGCACTAGAAATCATATGGATCTTTGAACGACTTACCGTATTTGATTTGTGGTCAAGCTAGAGTTTGAGAATTTGGTAACTTTCATTGGAAACATTGTCAAATAGGTTTTTCTCTTGATATACCTTATCTAGTATAGCCCAAAACTCATATTCCTATAACCATAACTGAAAGGCATCACAACCCTTTCAACTGCTTGTAATATCAAGAATGGGCTTGACAAAATTCTCTTATAAAAATTGGTATTGTATAAGCATGGTGGATATTCTCAAATGCCATAAAACTTGGGATACTTGAAAATCAAACTTAAAATGATAGTCTTGAAACTTTAACTATGTAATACCTTTTAACCAGGTTGACATTACTAGGAAAAATTGTTCGGTCATTTTCTACAGCAATTTGTTTATGTTGAGCTTCCGGAGTGCATTCGTGTACCCTAAGGAGGATTACCACAAAACTTCTAGTTGATTTAGAGACAATGTTCCACTCTCATCCTCGTGAATCCCCCACTCAAGTTCATCTTAAATCATGGTTTCTTAAATTTAAGGTATCTTGACAATCTCGTAGTCCATATACCTCTAAAATTTTGACCATACCGTAAATCCTCATCCAAACTGTAGCTCGATACTTTTAAATCATCTCACAACTTCCATAATTGCGGTTGTATTATTCTTATTATTATTTTTTTTAATTTTCAACTCGTATTAAGGCAAGAAAGTTTTCTACACCTCAGTACTTCCAAAGCTCAGCTTCCATTAAAGGCACTTATGTCATTCACCAATCAATTTAAGTATACATGTTTTAAACTTTTATGGTCTTTTAACTCAATTTTTTTTTTTGATCGATACTTTAATTTCATCTTTACATACTTCAAAGTTATAAAATTTTCGTTTAGGCACTACCACTTTTAATATCTATAGTATACTATAGGATATTGACATCTATCAAGCTTCTTAGGTCATTTTATTTTATCTGAAACTACTTACTCTTCAGTATACATTGGCACAGTCCTTCCCATCTCTATGGTCATAAGACTGTGTAGTTTATCTATGTTCAAGATATCTAACTAAAACATACGATCTTGCTTAGCAAAATCCTTTTCACGCATACACTAACATTTAGTAGCTTACTAAAACTATAGCTACTCATTCACAGCAACAATCTTAGTAAATCTAAACATCATCAATACAACAATTTACATTCACATAACATGTAAGGTAAAACATAACGTATTCTAAATTATAATAAATATAGAATTAAGCTAACATGAATGCAGTATATTAATACAATGAATAGAGTAAAAGTCCAATTATGAGTTATATTTTATAATGACCAAGCAATAACAACATACACAATCAACGACGTTTCATTTTCTTATCTTACACGAGACATACTTGACGGAGACGGGGCACCGACGGTGGGACCATGGAACATGCCAAGCCTACATCGTAGGTTAGTCTACAAGATGTATAACCTAGAGCTCTGATACCAACTATAACGACCCGAAATTTTCTACTTAATTTAAGGTCGTTACTGTTTACGTAACATAAACATTGAATGCAGAAGACTTCATTTAAATTCCATAAAATATAACATTTATCTTAAAACACAGCCATGGACTTACATGTTTCGAAAACATCTTTGAAACAACACAACAAAAGACTAAATAAAATGAATAAGAGTTTAAGTTAAAAACATCCTATTCTAGCCTAAGTCTTGATGGTGTTAATATAAGACATGCGGGAGATATTTGAATTTTAGGCACTCTTAGAACATCAATTATAGTAAATATCTAGCATGTTCATAAGTATTAAAACTCAAGGCGTTTGAGTACTAACCTTTTGTAGTTCAAATTCCTTTTTCCTCATGAACCGGTTTCGAACCACCACTATTGTCTTCTCCACTATTCTTCAGCCTTAGAACGGGACTGTGGAATCCGGTGAGTGACTAAACTTAGGAGGGATTTAGTATATATGAAGGGAGAGTTTGTATGAGTTTTTCTCAAGGTTTTTCCAAGAGAGCGGTTCCATTTACCTTGATCGTTCTATTTATAGAGTTATGTTTGCATGTTCGTGCAAATTTGAGATCACCAAATTTTGACACTCAAAATTCCACTCAAATGTTTGGGATTATGTGGCAAGCATGCAAGTTTGAGTTCACCAAATTTTGACGCTCAAAATTCCACTCAAATTTGTGGGGTTTATTTGGCAAGCATGCAAGTTTGGTTAAGCCAAATTTTTGACACCTCAAAATTCCACAAACTCAAACATGGATTTTTCCATTAAGTGAAGTCAACATTTTTACTTTCTTCATTTTAATTCAAGAATCAATTTGAATAATTAATTTCAAATTAAATGATTAATTAAACTATTTAATTAACATTTAATATTAATCTAAATGTCAATCCCAATCAATTCCGACAGATATTTGATTAAAATATTTAAATCTTATTTAAATATCTCAAATTCTCTCTTTTTGTTTAATTCGTAAATAAAACAAAAATGCGGTTAAATATATCGTATATATGTAGCGCATATTCCCTAATTTGAATTCAAACACTTCGAACTCACTCGTCACACTATTCTATGGTTTAGTCCGATATGAGCTAGTAGAGGGACCTAATGGACCTATAGATCATGGGCTCCAACGATCCAAGATTAACTGGTTAAACTCATTAACCTTGTTAACCAACCCTTGTTAACTACTAGGACACTCCACTATAGCCTAGTAGTTGCACTCCCCTCACTATAGATATATTTCTGTCCATTTGATATAACCATGATTAGTAAATCAATCCTTCACAGGTTGTTCGTAACAAGAGCTGGGTCAATTAACCGTTTTACCCCTGAAGTTACTTCTTGTTTCTTATGTCCCACTAATCCTCTATTGAACAATTGGTTTGTGGTCCAGCCAATAAACCGAATCCCTCTCAGGCCAATGAGAGGGTGGTGCCCCTTGTTCAAGACCTAGAGTCAGCACTTAAGAGAACTACCTCTCTTCTATCCCTAAAAGTGGGTAGGAGCGAATTCCATCTTGCACCCCACGTCCCCAGCCATTGACCCAGTCTTACCTTTGAAATGGGAGGCCTATTGAGTCGGCGAACTCGAGCCACTCTCACCCATGCAAATCTAAGGATAATTCCAAATAAACAGGAGTTCATGGTTAGCTCAGGATTAAGATCGAGTTACCTAGGTCATCGAATGAAAAGAAAACCAGTCTCAACAGTAAACGACATTATAAAGTGAGAGTGATTTTCTTCATGGTCCGATCTTATGCAATACTCAGTGCATAGGACGCCCCCACTCACATGTCTCCACATGTACAATTTAGTGATCACATTGTTTGTCATATACAAAAGTGGGTCGCATCCATAGTGTCCACAGGATAAGGTACTCAGCCTTATCCCTGTACTATAGATCATTTTGACTACATACTTAAACTTGATTCACTCTTATGTCTCTACATATAGTTCAAGTAATCATACTATAGTCAGAGTCTTAGTTTATTGGATTTAGATTAATAATCGTAAACTTCACTTTATTCAATAACAATCTTTACTGAATAAACAACAATAATAACTTTATTGAAAATAGAATATGTTTTTGTTTACAAACTATGAGTTTTAGGACATAAAACCTAACAAACTCCCACTTGGACTAAAACTCTAATGAGGTTTTATAACGTTGAGTGGAGAGAAAAACATAAATACAATAAACTAAGGCATCACATACTCATGCCTTTTCTCCCACTTGCCCTAGATTACATAACTCGTAGTCCTAGACTCACTAGGTGCCCTTCAAACACTTTAGCCGTGAGGGGCTTTGTAAATGGATCGGCAATGTTGTGCTCTGAAGCTATCTGTGTGACGATCACATCTCCTTGTTGCACAATCTCCCTTATGAGATGATATTTGCGCTCAATATATTTTCCTCGCTTATGGCTTCTTGGTTCATTTGAATTTGCAACTGCTCCACTATTATCACAATAAAGAGTGACAGGAAGATGCATATTTGGAACGACTTCCAAATCAGTTAAGAACTTCCTAAGCCATACAGATTCTTTCGCTGCTTCACAAGCAGCAACATACTTAGCCTCCATGGTGGAATCAGCAATGCAACCTTGCTTTATGCTTCTCCATATTATTGCTCCTCCGTTTAGAGTGAAGACAGATCCTGATGTTGATTTCCTCGAATCTACATCGGTCTGTAAATCTGAGTCAGTGTACCCTGTACGGATCAGATCCTTAGCACTGTACATTAGCATATAGTCCCTCGTTCTCCTAAGATACTTGAGGATATTCTTAACGGCAGTCCAATGAGCACGTCCCCGATTGGACTGATATCTGCTGACAATTCTCACAACATAGCATATGTCGGGTCGGGTATATAGCATGGCGTACATCAGACTACCGACTGCTGATCCATAGGGAATGTGTCTCATATCCTTAACTTCATGAGGTGTCTTAAGGCTTTGTTCCTTCGACAAATGAACTTCATGCCTGGAAGGTAATAATCCTTTCTTGGAGTCCTGCATCTTATATCGAATCAACATTTTATCGATGTCCGATGCTTGAGACAATGAACCCCTCTGGTTGAGCCATGTAGATACTCTCTTCAAGATTGCCATTTAAAAAGGCTGTCTTAACATCCATTTGCTAAATTTCATAATCATAAAATGTGGCAATAGACAAGAGTATTCTAATCGATTTAAGCATAACAACAGGAGAGAAGGTTTCTTCATAATCCACTCCCTCTCTTTGGGTATAACCCTTTGCTACAAGTCTAGCTTTAAAGGTCTGTACCTTATAAATTTGGTCTCGTTTCCTCTTATAGATCCATTTGCAACCAATAGGTTTTACCCCATATGGTTTATCTACAAGTTCCCAGACTGAATTGAAGTACATTGACTCCATTTCAAGATTCATGGCTTTGATCCACTAATCTTTATCTTCATCATTCATTGCCTGTTTGTAGGTCAATGGATCCTCAACGCCATCATCAGGTATGATGACTTGAGTTTCTGCCAAACCCAAGTAACGATCGGGTTGAGTTTTAACCCTCCCACTACGTCGAGACATTCTCAACTCTTGAAAAGGATGTGATTGACCAGAAGTGCGAGCTTCATCAATAATTCTTGTTGAAGGACCAGCTTGATCAATAACTCTTGTTGTTTTATTAGTAGCTTCTTTGGAAATCTCACCTAATACTAGTTTGCTGCGAGGTTGATGATTTCTTACGTGGTCTTCCTCTAAGAATGTAGCGTTTGTTGATACAAACACTCTATTTTCTTTAGGGTCATAAAACAAACCACCTTTCGTCTCTTTGGGGTATCCTACAAATAGACATAATTTTGAACGACGTTCTAATTTTTTGGGGTTTTGCAACAACACATGTGCTGGACATCCCCAAATCTTGAAGTGATGTAAACTACCTTTATGTCATTTCCATAACTCATAAGGTGTTTCTGAAACACTCTTAGAAGGAACCATGTTCAAAATGTATGTAGCAGTCTCCACTGCATATCTCCAAAATGGATCAGGTAATTGAGCGAAACTCATTATAGACCGAACCATGTCTAACAGAGTTCTATTTCTCCTTTCTGATACATTATTCTGTTGAGGCATACCAGGGGCTGAGAGTTGAGACGTTATTCCATGTTCTATCATATAGTCCTGAAATCTTAAGTCCATATACTCTCCACCTCGATTAGATCGAAGTGTTTTAATAGTTTTACCTAATAGATTCTCAACCTCAGTCTTATACTCTCTGAATTTTTCAAGAGCTTCGAACTTGTGATGCATAGGTAAAGATAGCCATACCTTGAATAATCATCAATAAAATTGATGAAATATTCATACCCTCCTCATGCCTTGACATTCATTGGACTACAGAGATCTGTATGCACGAGTTCTAAGGTTTCTTTGGCTCTATAATCTTTTTCGGAAAACGGTCATTTAGTCATTTTACCCTCAAGACAAGACTCACATGGAGGTAAAGAGTTTTCTTCTAACTCATTTAGAAGTCCTCTTTTAACCAATCTCTCAATTCTATTGAAATTAATGTGGCCTAGTCCTAAGTGCCAAAGATAGGTATTAGGAGAAATCTTTTGTTGTTTATTTTGAGTTTCAGCTGTTTTAAACATCTCAGTATTTAAAATAGCTTTTGTTTCGCTCGGTTTTAATATATATAAGTTGTTTTCTAGTTTTGCAGAACAAATATGAATACCTCTTTTGCAAATGAACACTCCATTGATTTCAAAAAATACTTTATACAATTGTTCTAATAAGCAAGAGATAGATATTAGATTTCTTTTTATTCCAGGAACAAAAAGTACATTATCTAACAGACAATTCACACATATCAATATATATAATACGTGCAAAACCACGGGGTATGTGTCAACAGAAAATATAACCATGCCGATAGTAAGGTCTCTTACTTGGCTAGCTTAAGTCGTTGTCACGAATATATCTTTAATGAAAGTTCGATTCCGTCCTTTGAAATCTGAGTCAACCTATATGAGCCCATGACATTAGTTTCAGGTTTGAACTCTACAACATTATTTCTCTTATTTACATTGGTCCATTGTTAAAAGTCTTGAAATGTTATACATCTATAATTATATTTTTATTAAAAATCTTATTTTTGATGGTTACTGTTGTATAAGAAGGTAGATACAACTATTTAAGTTATTCTGGCTTTACTACTCTCTGTATTTAGTTTGTGGTTTTTAATTCCCTAATTTTTTTTATCTGTTGCCTTTTAATTTAATTTTGTTCTCATGTATTCCAAATTTCTAGTGGACCTTTGTTTCCAAATCTTTCCTTGTCTCAGTGTTTCCTACTTCCTTATCTCAGTGTTTCCTATTCAGAAGTTTTCTTGACCATTCTATCTTTAATCTATTCATTTCGCTACTTGATAAAAATTTAATCTAATATTACTAATCTGACTGATTTACTACAATAGTATAATGATTGACATTTAGTTTCTAACTCAAAGCTAGACCATTGTAATAATTCAATGAAGATCTAGTTGTGATTTCTGACATTTGGTTTCTAACTCAAAGCTACACCATTGTAATAATTCAATTAAGATCTAGTTGTGATTTCTAAAAAAAAATAGGATAAAAGAAAATGAAGATTTAATATATACCTTATTGATCAGATCTATCTTCACGTAAATCTACTGCGAATCTCAACGGGGTAAAAGTCATTCTTATTTTTTTTCAAGTAAATTTGACGATTATTGTTTTTCGGTTTCTTTTTGCAGTAACTGTTACTTTCTAGCCTAAGATGGGTTGAGGAGAGATAATTCTGGGAAGGGATGAGAGGTCGAAGAGGAGGGGGAGAAATGTTGTTTTTTATTTATTTATTTATTTATTATTATTATTATTTTAGCTACTCTTTTGTAATTATTTTTATTTCTTTATTTCTTTATTTATTTTTTGGCTATTACATATTACCCCCATTATATCCAAATGAAAACTTTCTACCATGAATATTGCTACTAAACAAGCGGTGGATGCTTCCGCTAGTAGAACTATCTTACGATGAACCTTATGAGATCCTAGAAAAAATACATCTATACCATGGTTAGTGGACCGATGTGAAGAGCAATCTAGGAAAGATTCAATTTAACTCCATAGAGAAAAAGAATCGACTAAACTTAACTAAACCTTTACTTCTAACTATACCATGAGTTACTTTTTGGGAAAAAAAAACCAAAAAAAAATTGTAACAAATTAGACTAGTTTAAATCTCTAATTAAAAATAGGCTTAAATTTAACAAAAATAAAAATTGAGCAATTGGATGTTTACATAAACAAACATGGTTCAATTTAGCCTAAAAAGAGAAAGGAATAGACTTGACTCCACCAGGCTTTGGCTACTAACTAAACACGAGAGTTCAATTTAACCAGAAAGAGCAAAGAAATGCAATTAAGTTAACCATACTTCAATCTCTAACTAAAGATCAACATTCGATTTAACCAGAAAGGTATAAGAAATGACTTGACTCAACCATGCTTTGTTCTTTTAACTAAGTACTAGGGTAAATGTTACAAAAAAAAAAAAAAAAAAAAAAAAAAAAAAAAAAAAAAAAAAAAAAAAAAAAAA
>NW_019268612.1:226925-257414 GCF_002738365.1 Cucurbita moschata | reverse complement strand
AAAAAAAAAAAAAAAAAAAAAAAAAAAAAAAAAAAAAAAAAAAAAAAAAAAAAAACTTGACTTGAACAACCTTCAACTTCTAAATATATAATAAGATTAAATTTAATCAAAATGAAAAAAACGAATACCTAAGAGGGATAGAAACTGTCAAAATAGCCTATCAATAATAGAAGTCTATATTGATAAACTATAAAAATTGTGTGATATATTGACAAATAAAAATTTAAAGACTTTTCGTAACATGGCGTATATGGTAGCATATTTTCATCATTATTATTTTGAGTATCACCAATCATTATTATAGAAATTTTATTTAAGAACACTATACAAAGTAGTAAAAAATTCTTATTACAGTAGGAATTTTACAAGTTGCTCCAAAATGGAAAAAAGTAACCATCCAAAAAAGGCAACAATCATGAATACTAATGGAATATTATTTATACATTATCTATGCAAGTTATAGGGTTGACTCAAACAAGATATTTTCTTCAGTAACAACTAGACGATTATAAATAATTATCAGCACGTTCCTCAAAATCACTCTGGCAAATTTAACGCACACCTTCTTTATTTTCCGCGTTACCTAAATTTTGTCAAAATAAATCTTTTCATTATAATAATAATTTTTAAAATCACTTCAACTTTTTGAATCCGTATTAAATGACTTTCCAAAAGTATTTAAAAAAATATTTTTAACCATTTAAAAGTGACCATAAATGATAATCATATCTATCAGAACTACTTACATGCAAATCGAAGCATGCATTAGCATTAGCTTATAAATATCACTCCATAGCTCTTCCATTTTTCCATCCGTTACTTCCTTTTCATCTTTCACATTTATCACAAATATTTTTACAATTCAGTTTTCATATGGCTCTCTATGGAACATTAATGCTTCTTCTTTCCCTTCCGCTACTTCTGCTTTTGACCTATGCATTGGCTGATGGATTAACCTTAGATATTGTTAGTCTTGGAGCCAAGCCCGATGGAAAGACCGATGCCTCGCCTGTACTTCAAACAGCATGGGCCAAGGCTTGTGACTCGACCGGACCTGCTACTATTCACGTGCCCATAGGCACATTCTACGTTCAAAGTGGGAGTTTTAATGGGCCTTGTAAGAACAATGCTATTACTATTCGCATCGATGGCACTCTTGTGGCTTCTTCAGACATTCAAGTTCTAGCTAAAACTAAAGCTTGGATTGGGTTTAAAGACGTAAATGGGCTTTCCATTCATGGCGGTGTTATTGATGGAAAAGGATCTGGCATATGGGATTGTAAACACTCTGGGAATAATTGCCCCGATGGAGCACCGGTATGCATTATTTAAGTTGGCTAGATATAACAAAATTTAAAAATTTGTCTTTAGGGAAAAGTTGAAAGAAAATGCACGGTACTAATTCTTGCTCTCCTTTGTTTTGAATTTGTAGAATCTTGAAATCACAAATGCACAAAATGTTATCATCGATGGATTAGCTTCAATTAATAGCCAAATATTTAACATTGTGGTGCACGGTTGCCAAAATGTGAACATTCAAGGAGTGAAGGTCTCGGATCCTGGCGATAGTCCGAACACTGATGGCATCCATGTGCAGGAGTCATCAGATGTGACCATCCTTAGTTCCAACATCGGCACCGGTGATGACTGCATCTCAATTGGTCCAGGGACCACCAACTTATGGATAGAAAGTGTTACATGTGGACCTGGGCACGGAATCAGGTAGATGTTAACAAATAATTTTTTGAAATTATTTTGTTGGTATGAAAAATATATTTGAAATTATAAAACCAAATATAAAATTAGATTTTGAAGGAATAAAAACACATTTTAGAAAATTTTTCATCTTGAACATAGTGATTTTAACTATCCCTATATGTTGAAAATATGTGTTTGTAGCATTGGGAGTTTGGGGAAGTCGGCAGATGAGCCTGGAGTGAAAAATGTGACAGTTACATCATCGACTTTTACCGAGAGTACGAATGGAGTGAGGATTAAGTCTTGGGCAAGACCAAGTAGTGGGTTCGCAACTGATATTCATTTTCAACACATTACTTTGGATAATGTGAAGAACCCTATCATAATTGATCAAAATTACTGTCCGCATGATGAAGGCTGCCCCCATCAGGTATATTTTCTCATTAATCCTCGACATGTTAACTTCTTACGAATTATATTTAACTTTAGATTTGATTAATAGATATTAAATTTTAAATTTCATACGTAATTGATTTTTTTGTTATCTTCAACGAGTTGGAATTTATCTTATTCAAGACGTGTGTTAAATTAGGAGCATTACTTCGGCTACACTTCTAGGTAATGAATTGTGGTGGACAATGTAACTTTCACATATCTCCAAAAGAGTGTTATATTATCCACTTTGATCATCATAAGCTTTTATGGTTTTCACATAAAAGATATCGTACCATTCAAGATAGTTGTCCTTATTAAATTTTCATGCCATATTTTGATTGTTCTTGTTTGCATGAATAGGATTCAGGAGTAAAAATTAGCGAAGTAACTTATGAAGATATCAAGGGAACATCAGCCACTGAAATAGGAGTCAAATTTGATTGTAGCCCAACAAATCCTTGCACTGGACTCACCTTAGAAGACATTAAAGTGACTTATAATGATCAAATCGCTAAAGCTTCATGCAAAGGTGCCAAAGGAACTGCCTCTGGTGTGGTTGAACCTGCTAGTTGCTTAGAATAGACGAACTTAATTTTGGTGATAGCCTATTACGTAGTGTATTACAAAGGTGAAAACTGGAGTTCTATTGCTTTAGCCTAATAAACGAACTCTTATGAATTTAAATATCGAAAAATGTTCTACATAAAAAATGTACCATTAGTTTTTAAATATAGTAATTAATGGGTGTAAAAAGCATATTGTCATGTAAATTGGTTCTCTACTTCACTTCATTGTCCCTCAAGTTTAGATGGATGATCAATATTAGCCTTCAAATCAATGCAACTAAGCCATAAAAAACTGAGGAAATATCAAAGAAAAAAAGTTGCTAAACTTGGAAATTTTTGAAAGAGAGGAAGAATGTATTTTATGTTACATGAAATAAAAGTATTTTATGTTTTTGTATTTATTTAATAATAATCTTAATCGTCATCCTCAAATAATTTAATTTAATAAAATTATATAAACTAATTACATACTTAAATGGAAGAATTAATTATACTTCTTATATTTCAAAAATCAAATATAGTTAATTTATCTTACTCATTCTAACATATAAAATACATTTATTGTCCCTAACAAATGCGTTTTAAAACCTTGTAGAAAAGCTCAAAAAGGAAGCAATGTGTCAATGAGAACGTTGGCCCCCAAGGAGACTAGATTGTGAGATCCCACATTCGTTGGAGAGGAGAACGAAACATTTCTTATAAGGGTGTGGAAACTTCACCCTACTAGATGCATTTTAAAACCTGAGGGGAAGCGTGAAAGGGAAAGCCCAAAGAAAACAATATAGAGGGCGTGGAAATCTCACCCTAGCAGTCGTGCTTTAAAACCTTGAGTGGTAGCTCGAAACAGAAAACCTAAAGATGACAATATCTGCTAGCCAAGACTTGGGCTTTTACAATTTAAAACTTTCTTCTCTTAGATGGGTTTCCAATTCGGGAAAATTGGATGTGTATTATTTCTTTACACACGACCCACACGTGTAAGCATGGACTCTATGGATTGTTTTTGAACACGTAGAGGAAATAGTGATCGTCATAGCATCATGGTAAACATGATGGTCATTTCAGTCTTATAGTTTACGTGTCTGTACTCATGATAAAGGGAATGTATTCTGATGCACGTGAACAAACAATTATATATGAGGTTCCCATATTTTTTTTATCGTGGTGTAATAAATCATGCAAGACAACCCCCATTCTTTCATCACATATTACACTTAGTAATATACCTACATAAAATTCTTATAAAATCATTTGATTCCTAACCTAATTTTCAAATCATGGCATAGAGGTTTTTCATCGTATTTCCTTATTTCAACACATAACATAGCATGTCATAGCATATCATGGCCTAATGTAACATATCATAGAACATTATGACACTTCATAACATAACATAGCTTATCTTAACACAACATGACATTTAATTCATATCATAATATTATTTGACATATCATATAGCGACACATAACATAACATCACATATCAAATCATAACACACATATGACATGTGGAATGTCACTAGACACGTGTTATCATACACAAAGCAATTCTTCTAACCAAATCGATAGTAAAGCCACTTACTTGGTTGACGTAAATCGAAATTACTAATTATTCTTTGCAAAAGCATGGATATGCTCCTCAAGGTTCAATTCAACCTCAAATCCATCTTCTTGATAATATTAATAAAAACAAAATTACTGCAAAGATCAATACGTTGTAGTCCAATTATGGAGCATAAAGAAATATCTTGACATATCTACCAGATCATTTAACAAATTTTTAATCTTTCAATTTAGATTTAATATTTCTTGGATATAAATGTCTAACAAATAGAATACCTACTAACCTACTCTTTATTAGATACTATGATAGATTTTATAATATATTTGGGTATTAAATGAAAATGTATATTTTTTATAATATTATTATATTCACTCCTTACCAACCATTTAATACTTTTCATATCTTTCCTTTTGAGTATGTGTTTTTCTATATTTTTTTTTTTATTTTGTTCACATGTTACTTTTTATTCGATTTTAATAGATTCTTAATTTCTTGTGATGAATTGGATAATTCTTGTAATTATCTGAATGAAAAAAAAAATTGGATGACTATTTGATTTCCTATAATAATTATATTATTCTTAGGGTTTAATTTTGTAATCCACTTCTACTTAATTCTAACGAAATTGATCAAATTTTGACGAAAAAGGAAATTTGGAAATTGATTCTCCAACTGAGTTGCAGATAGAAGATTTAGGTAAGGAAGATGACATTTTAATATATTTAATTTTACTTTTATTCTTTTCAAAAGTGGAGAGATTCAATGGGAAGTGATTATTTATTTATTTTTTTTTCAATTTTCAATTTTTTTTTTTGACTTGTCACATGATCTCACGTTTAGATGTGATCTCAGTTCATTCATATACTCTTTATTTACTCGGGTATTACATACTTATCCTAAAGTTTGATAACAAAGCCATTGAAAAAAAACTAACATTCTCCTCTTTGCTTCACAAAATAAAACCTAGCGGCTCAAAACAGTTCTTACAAAAATGATATTGACCCATAGTCTTTATACTCTAGACATTCAAATAAAAAAATAAAAAAAAACTTTTATAGCGTTGCCATTTGAAGGTTTATAAACCCATGACTTTTGATGATAGATAATGAATTAATATGGTTTGGGATTTGTATTTCCACCTTGGTTAATTAAGAAAAAAAATTCATGAGTGAGGACACTATCTCTGTTGGTACGAAGTATTATCTCTGTTGGTACGAAGTATTTTGAGAAAACCAAAATCAAAGTGTTGAGAGCTTATTATCTCAACTTTAGCCATGTTAATAGAATCATCAAATATCAAACAAAGAAGTTGTGAGTCTCGAAATTTTTACTACGACAATAATCAAACAGTATCAAAGATGTAGTCATAGTGATTCATGTGTCCAACAAAGAATATACTTTATTCAAGTACTCTAAGAAAGAGTTGAACTTCAATTAAGGGGAAGTTGTTTGAGGATCAAGGAGACCTTATACTCAATTTTCCACACAAAGGACTAAATTTCTACTGCAAACAAAATTATTAAACAAAGGTCAAAACACCAACGGCACGTTCCAAGCCATGTAATAAACAAAATAGTCAAAATTGTTAAGTGTGTACCATATAAATTCGTTAAAAAAAACTTACTTTTAAGTCAAATTTGAAATTTAATGTTCAAAAAATTTTAAATCATGTAAATATAACTTGGCACATAAATTATTTTGGACTTATTACAAATATTATTAGAGAATCGATGTAGAATCGTGGACTAAAAACGTAAACATGTAAACTTAGTAAAAAAAATATATATGGTAGGATGTTGTGAATTTATTTCAAAGTTGAATAGAAACACAAAGATGGAAACACAATGATGAAGGATAATGAAATGTATGTTACTTTGAGAAGTTCATTTGGATATATATATAATAATAGTCACATATATATTTCAAGAACTGTCACGACCTGATTTTCGAAGCTTCGAAAAATCGAATCGTGACTAAAAAAAGACGAAATCGAAAATAAATAAATTTAAAAGAAGATAAAATAGGAGATGAAAATCGGATAAAAAATTTAAATCAAGAAAAAGGAGTTAACGACACCAAAATTAAAGTCAAATATTACAAACGGGAAATACAATTATGAAAGAAAAATACAACAGACTCTAAAAGACCGACAAGGGACTGACGCTCCGGAACGACACCCCTCTGTGACAGTGCAGCTCTCGAACACTTCCCCACCTCGACCGGTACCTGAAAAAAAGAAGGAAAAACGGGGTGAGTATAAAAATATACTTAATAAGCAACTTACTTGTAGGCTCTTAATCGTATCGAAGTTTAGGAGAGAGCCACCAACTATACTCTAGACTCTAGAGTCTCACTACTCTCAATACACAGTTCAAGGTGGAAGGACTTAACCTTTGAAGCGGTATTCAACGTTTGAGGATGAGGTGCTCCCTCATAACTACATGTACCCCTCGTACAGCCCAGCTAGAATTGGTAACTGCATGGTCAACGTCCTTCTACAGGACGGACCCATCATGCAGGCGACCTTGACCCACTCGCGTGATCAACATCTTACCATAAGACGAATCCCCATGCAGAGTAGTCGATCTACCACTGGGTAACACTTCCCTAACAAGTGTCTCGCCAAGCTCAACAGTACCACACCGGAGTAGGAAGGGAAGAGTAACACCTCCCTAATTGGCGTCTCACCCAGCTCAACGGTACCACACCGAAGTAGGAAGGGAAGAGTAACATCTCCCTACCTGGCGTCTTGCCTAGCTCAACGGTACCACACCGGAGTCGGAAGGGTAGCGTAACATCTCCCTAACTGGCATCTCGCCTAGCTCAACAGTACCACACTGGAGTAGGAAGGGAAACAGAGCATACTCGAATGCTATACCAGATACTGTCGGTTAAGAGGTCATCTCTCTACACCTCGAGGTCCTAATGTGGTTCTCTATATCTCAATGGTAGTTAAAATTATTGAGTTAGGAGCCTGGTGACACAATCGCACTTTCGAAGGCAGCGGATTAGCGATTGTGCGGCACTCACTTTCCAACGACAAGTGAGCTAAGCCAATTTGTTCTTGCATGGCCTTCGGCCAAGCGATGTATGATCGAGCCTCTAGCCTCGGTTTTAAAAGAAGGTTTTAGAAAACGAGGAGAGATAGAGATTTTAGAAAGAGAGATTTTGGAAAGAGACGTTATATAAGCAAGCAAGAGAAAGATAACAACGGCTTAGCATATATAACCTTGGGTAGGGAGAAGTTGACAACTAGTCATATCCCCCTATAGTACATTCTGAGCCATTTTATGTCTGGCAAGCCTAGACATGATATTTTTGAGGCGTCATACGTCCTAGAACTACAAAAGTAAAAACACTAGAATGAAAAGACATGACAAGGGTTTGGCTTGTCATGGGCATGCGGCCATGGGCAACACGCCCTGGACGAGCATGACCGTGACATCCTCCCCCACCTAATTGGTTGACGTCCCTGTCAATCGACTACTTTCAAACCTTGCGATGTGGGTGGCGGCGGAGTTCGGATCTTCGGCGCGTTCCCAGCTAGTTTCCTCTGTAGGGAGATTCTTCCATTTGACAAGGAATTCACGAATCGTCCGTACAGGTCTTCCTATCTTCCTAACCCTGTCGACTAGGATCTCCTCTACTTCTTTTGTTTCTTTTTGCTTCAGATTGATGCTTGGTCTCGTGATTGCATTTCGTTGGTCGTCGTCTGGGTCAGGGTGGTAGGGCTTCAAGTTGCTCACATAAATTACTGGGTGGATTTTCATCCATGCGGGTAGTGCAACTCGGTAGGAGGTAGCCCCGATCTTTTTAAGGACTTCAACCGGGCTTTCATATTTTTGAACTAGTCTCTGGTCCTTCCGGTTGCGAAATCTAATCTGTTCTGGTCTCAGCTTGATGAGAACTTGATCTCCTGCCTGGAATTGAAGGGGGCGACGCTTCTTGTCTGCCCACTTTTTCATATGCTTTGAAGCCTTCTCTATATATGCCCAGGCTATATCTGTCGTCTGCTTCCATTCTCTTGTAAAGTTGTGAGTTTGAGGGTTTTTTCCTGCATAAGGATGATCAATAATATGGGGTAAGGCCGGTTGTCGTCCACTTACAATTGCGAAGGGACTCTTTCCCATAGACAAGCTTGTTTGACAATTGAAGCAAAATTGGGTGACATCTAACAGTTGTATCCAGTTCTTCTGGCGAGCGTCGATGAAGTGACGTAAGTATTCTTCGAGCAAGAAATTGAACCGTTCTGTCTGTCCATTGGTTTGAGGGTGATAACTCGAGTAGATGTTTAAAGTTGTTCCCAAGAAGGCGAATAACTCAGTCTAGAATGTCCCAATGAATCTGCCATCCCTATCACTGATGATGCTCGACAGAATGCCCCATAACTTTACAACGTGTTTGAAAAACAGTTGGGCTGTGAGTTCCGCCGAGCATAATTTGGGAGTGGGGATGAATGTCGCATATTTTGAGAATCGGTCTACGATAACCAAGATGGCGTCATATTCCCTGACTTTTGGGAGGTGTGTTATGAAGTCCAAAGATACACTTTCCCAGGGTCTTGTTGGCATAGGTAGAGGTTCCAAGAGTCCTGAGACTTTGGCTTTCTCGACTTTGTCCTGTTGACAGATGAGGCACGTCTTGGTGTATTGCATGATGTCGTCTCGCATGTTTGGCTAGAAGTACCCCTTCTTTATTAGGGCGTATGTTCTTTGCCACCCAGGGTGTCCGGCCCATAAGGTATCATGACATTCTTGAATGAGCTTCTTCCTCAGTTCCCCCGTTCTTGGGACATACAATCTGTTTCCTTTGGTCATCAGGAGGTCTCCCTCAACCCAAAACTGTCGTGTTTTCCCAACTTTAGCTAGTTCGACAACGGCTTTGGCCGATGGGTCTTTATGTAAATGTTCCTTGATGATGTCGCGCATCGATTCATCGATCTTACTTGAATGAATATGGGCTAACATGCACAGGGCCGCATGTTCGCCCTTCCGACTCAGTGCGTCGGCTGCTTGATTACTCTTTCCTGCTTTGTGTTCGAACTTGAAGTCGAATTCGACTAACGACTCCTGCCACCGGGCTTGTTTTGCCGTTAATTTTGGTTGATCAAAGAAGTGGCAAATGGCGCTATTATCCGTCTTCACTATGAACTGTGGTCCCAAGAGATGCTGTCTCCAGACTCGAAGGCAATGGACTACAACCAACATTTCTTTCTCGGAGACAGTGTATCTCCGTTCGGCATCGTTGAGCTTTCGACTTTCGTAAGCGATGGGGTGGCCTTCCTGAATAAGGACCCCACCTAGAGCAAAGTCGGAAGCATCTGTTTCTATTTCAAATGGCTTTGTAACATCTACCAACCCGAGGACAGGACCCCTCGTCATGGTTGTTTTCAGATTTTCAAAGGCCATTTGACAATCATTTGACCACGACCAAGGGTGGTCTTTCTTCAACAGCTCTGTCAATGGGGCGACTCGTCATGAAAACCCTTCGACGAACCGCCTATAGTAGTTGGCTAATCCTAAGAAGGACCGCACCTCGGATACGGAAGTAGGAACTTTCCATTCTTGGATAGCTTTTATTGTTAAATAAAAGCTCTGCCTTATTTAGTTAGGTTTGTAAAAACATATGAGTTCACGCGAATGGAGGAGCGTGATTCTAGGGGCCATTGTTTTGGCAGAGTGGGCGAAGTCTTCGTCCACTTATTCTATTTTTGTATATTTGGTTTTTCTATTTTTGTAATTAGATTTATTATTTAAACCATTGAACGGATGTAAAATAAAAAATATCGAGTCTTCAGCATTATCAGCGAATCTCTCTCTCTCTCCTTTTACTTCCGCTAATTTTTCCTTCGAAGAAACCTTCGGCCAATTTTTTAGTCGACATCCGATTTGCCAGAGTCAACAAGTGGTATCAGAGCCTCGTTGAAGCGATCGGTAGTATACCATCACAGAAGAGCCAACCTATCAACAATCAAGTTGAATAGCTCAAGTGGTTAGAGTGTCGACCTAACAACACACAGGTCTCAGGTTCGAGTAGAAGAAAATGCAAAGGGCGAAAATAAGCACATCGTGGGGTCCATCTCGAGCAAGCTCGCTCCCTCCTCCACGCCGCCGTCGGCCATCTACTCCTCACGGAGGAGCAATGGCTTGCTGCACGCCTAAAGCTCCGCGACAACACCGGCGAGAGCAATGGGTCCTCCTCCAGCCGCAAAGGCGGTAAGAAGCCATGGATGTCCCACGGGCGCACGCGCGGGAAAGATGGGAATCAAAAAAAAGGAGTCGACCAAATGGCAGGCCGATCCAATGCTCGAACTGTGGGAAGAGAGGACACCTGAGCAGAAATTGCTGGAGCAAGCTGAGGAATAAGGAGGAGAAGGCCCATGTGGCTCAATCCGAGGAGGACGAGCCAGCTCTCTTCATGGTAACTGCATGCGTCCCCAATTTTGATTCCAAATCCGACGACGATGTTGAACCCAAGAAAGAGCTCCAGTTGGGCGTAGCAAAGATGGCACCAGCTGGGGAGCCAATTCAACTGGAGGAGGAGCGAGTGTTCGCTCAGATTGGCGAAAGGGACGAGCAACACGAGCACCAGCAATGAATCCTTGACACAGGGGCAACAAACCATATGACCGGAGCTAGATCTGCGTTCTCCGAGATCGACTCGGAGATCCGTGGGACGGTGAAATTCGGCGAGACCGAAGGGCGCGGCACCATCCTGTTCGTCAGTAAGGGAGGCGAGCATCGCAAGCTGACCGACGTCTACTTCATCCCGAGGCTCAAGGCTAACCTTGTGAGCCTGGGTCAACTCGATGAGACAGGTTGCTTCATTTCCATCGAGCGCGAACTACTGAAAATCTGCGATAATCAACGACGGCTGCTCACGCAGGCAAGGCGCACCACAAACCGTCTTTACATCCTGGAGTTAGAGATAGACCAACCCGTTAGCCTCTCGGCCAAGACCGAAGAGGTATCTTGGAGGTGGCACGCAAGGTACGGACACTTAAACTTTCCTGCCCTAGAAAAGCTACAGAAGAAGGAGTTGGTGCACGGCTTGCCAGAAATCAAAGGCGTGAACAAGCTGTGCGACGGGTGCCTCATCGGCAAACACCCTTTCCATCTCGAACAGCCTACCGAGCCGATGAGCCATTGGAGCTTGTACACGGCGATATTTGCGGGCCCATCAAGCCGGCGACCCCAGGCGGTAAGAGTCTCTTCCTCCTGTTAGTCGATGACAAAAGCCGCTTCATGTGGCTGACTCTGCTGCAAGCGAAAAGTGAGGCGGCAGAGGCGGTTAAGCGCATTAAAGCGCGAGCGGAGGCCGAATGTGAGAAGAAGATGCGAGTGCTGCGCACAGACCGAGGCGGAGAATTCACCTCGGCAAGTTTCAGTAAGTACTGTGACGAGATCGGCATACAACGGCACCTAACGGCGCCCTACTCCCCCCAACAGAACGGAGTGGTAGAGCGCTGAAATCAGACCATTGTCGGGACAGCGAGGTCATTGTTGGTGACGCCCGGGATGCCTGGGAGATTCTGGGGAGAGGCAGTAATGACGGCTGTCTATCTCCTCAATCGGTCACCAACCCGAAGCCTCGACGGGAAGACGCCATATGAGGCCTGGTACAACAAAAAACCAACAGTACATCATTTTCGCGTGTTCGGCTGCGTCGCATACATGAAGGTAACACGTCCCCATCTCGCCAAGCTCGATCCCAGGGGGCTGAAGGTCGTCTTCATCGGCTACGAACCCGGGAGCAAGGCGTACAGACTCTATGATCCTGTAGGGGGGCGAGCTCACGTGTCTCGAGACGTCGTCTTCGACGAAAGCACCTTCTGGCAGTGGAATGACGTGATCGAGGCAGACCGTAATCCAAATCAATTCACGGTGGAGTACCTCGTCACCGAGCCTGAAGAAGGAGGAGCCCAGCATCAGGAGACGTCACCGCCGCCAGCAGGTGCACCACTTGAACCAGTGGAATTCGCAACACCACGGACTGTGGATTCGACGCTGGATGCCGATCACGATACTGATCTGGAGGCTAGGTACCGGAGGATGGATGACCTAGTGGGAGGAGGTGAACCACCTGGACTAGCAGCGCGCGAGCTCGAGGAAGTGGCCGAACTACATGCCGTCAGTGCAGATGAACCAAACACCTTCGCCGAAGCAGAAAAGAACCCGTGCTGGCGGAAGGCAATGCAGGAGGAGATGACATCCATCACTGAGAACCAGACGTGGAGTCTGGAGGATATGCCACCGGGACACCGAGCCATAGGGCTCAAATGGGTCTTCAAACTGAAGCGCAACGAAAAAGGAGAAGTTGTGAAGCACAAGGCTCGTCTGGTGGCGAAGGGCTACGTCCAGAAGCAAGGAGTGGACTTCGAAGAGGTATTTGCGCCAGTAGCAAGGTTAGAATCCGTTCGTTTCTTGCTGGCAATTGCAGCACATCACTCTTGGGAGGTTCACCATATGGACGTAAAGTCTGCTTTCCTTAACGGAGAGTTGAAGGAGACCGTCTATGTTCGACAACCACCTGGCTTCCTGGATAACGACAACCCTAATAAGGTACTGCGCCTGCACAAAGCACTCTACGGGCTTCGACAAGCCCCACGAGCCTGGAACGCGAAGCTCGACAGTACCCTACTGTCACTGAATTTCAAACGTTGTGCCTCTGAGCATGGCATGTACACGTACGGCCACGGCAAAAAGCGACTGATCGTGGGAGTGTACGTCGACGACCTCATAATCACTGGAGGCGACGTGGGAGTCCTCGGAAGGTTCAAGAAGGAGATGTCGAAAAACTTCAAGATGAGCGATCTCGATGTGCTCAGCTACTACCTCGGCATCGAAGTGCAACAGAACTCTTCCGGCATCTCCATCTGCCAAAGTGCATACGCGAGGAAGCTGCTGGACACAACTGGGCTTGTGGACAGTAATCCTACCAGGACGCCAATGGAGGCCCGACTTCAACTAAGGAAGGCCGGCACTACGACGACAGTCGACTCCACCAATTACCGCAGCATTGTCGGGAGTCTGCGCTATCTGGTAAACTCTCGTCCTGATCTTGCTTATTCTTTTGGATATGTGAGCAGGTTTAGTGGCTGTCAAGCGCATCCTGCGCTATGTAGCCGGAACCAAAGGCTGGGGCGTAAGATACTGCGCTAGGAGCGAAAAGGAGAAACTCAAACTGGTCGGCTACAGCGATAGTGACATGGCCGGTGACGTTGATGATCGTAAGAGCACCAGCGGAATGATCTACTTTCTCTCAAGCGGCGCGATCTGCTGGCAATCAACAAAACAGAAGGTAGTTGCTTTGCCTTCCTGCGAAGCAGAATACATCGCCGCTTCGATGGCAGCAACTCAAGGGATCTGGCTTGCACGACTAATGGAAGAACTCATCGGGAGAGAAAGCGATCCACCAATGCTATACGTAGACAACAAAGCTACGATCTCCCTGATCAAAAATCCAGTTTTGCACGACCGGAGCAAGCACATAGAAATCAGATTCCACTACATTCGAGAATGTGCAGATCGAGGGCTCATCAAGATTGATTTCATCCGAACAGAGGAACAACTTGGAGACATTTTCACCAAGTCCCTGGCGCGGGTGAAATTTGAAGAACTACGCTCAAAGATCGGAGTTCAAATAATAAGGTACAGCTTTTAGGAGGAGATTGTTAAATAAAAGCTCTGCCTTATTTAGTTAGGTTTGTAAAAACATATGAGTTCACGCGAATGGAGGAGCGTGATTCTAGGGGCCATTGTTTTGGCAGAGTGGGCGAAGTCTTCGTCCACTTATTCTATTTTTGTATATTTGGTTTTTCTATTTTTGTAATTAGATTTATTATTTAAACCATTCAACGGATGTAAAATAAAAAACATCGAGTCTTCAGCATTATCAGCGAATCTCTTTCTCTCTCCTTCTACTTCCGCTAATTTTTCCTTCGAAGAAACCTTCGGCCAATTTTTTCGTCGACATCCGATTTGCCAGAGTCAACATTTATCTTGTCGCTATCCATACTAATTTGTCCACATTTGACGACATGTCCAAGGAAGTTGATGCATGTTTGTGCGAATGCACATTTCTTTTTCTTCACATACAATTGATTCTGCCGCAGCTTGTCAAACACCAGCTTCAAGTAAACTTTGTGTTTCTCTAGGGTTGTGCTGTAAACAACTATGTCGTCGAGGTATACTATGACGAACTGATCCAAGTATTCGTAGAAAACTTGGTTCATCAACATGCAGAAAGTAGCTGGGGCGTTTGTCAAGCCAAAGGGCATTACTAGGAATTCGAAGCCCCCATATCTTGTTACGCATGTCGTCTTGGGTTCGTCCCCTTCGGCAATACGTACTTGGTGATACCCTGATCGTAAGTCCAACTTCGTGAAGTACTTGACCCCATGAAGTTGGTCGAACAAGTCGGATATTATCGGCAGCGGATATTTGTTGCGTACCGTCACCTTATTTAAGGCTTTATAGTCTATGCACAGACGTAACGTCCCATCCTTCTTCTTCTGGAACAGTACGGGGGCTCCGTAAGGTGCCTTTGTCGGGCGAATGAATCCCGCCTTCAACAACTCATCCAGTTGTTTCCTCAATTCGGCTAGTTCGGGCGGAGCCATCCAGTATGCGTTTTTCGCTGGCGGTTTAACCCCGGGGAGGAGTTTGATTTCATGGTCAATGCCTCGACGAGGTGGTAGTGTTTGGGGTAGGCTCTATGGCATTATGTCGGCATAACTGTTTAGTACTTCCTTGATTTCTTCTGGGACAGTTTCTTTGGTGGTCACTTCTTCCATCAGTGGTATGACCATGAATGTAGGTTCCTCTCGTGCGAGTCCTCTTTTCAGTTGTATGGCCGAGATCATTCGAAGATTACTTGGTTGCTTGATGCTTGCAGGTATTACTATGGGGTTGCGATCGGTGATTACCAAGCATTTCGCCAGTGGCATTGGGATGACTTTGTGTTCTAGGAGGAACTCCATCCCAAGTACCACGTCGAAGTCATCCATGCGAACCACGAGAAGATCTAGCTGTCCTGTCCAATCCCCTATTTTGAGGGGACTCCTTTGGAAACTCCCACAATAGACAAGGCCTCGGAGTTAACAGCTTTCATTTTCTCCGGGTCCTTTCCTATGGCGAGTCCCAATCTTCGGGCTTCTTGATCGGCAATGAAGTTGTGGATCGCTCCTGAATCTATCAGAGTGCTCTTGCTCGGTCGAGAATTTATTGTCACATCTATGAACATGAGCCCTTTCTCTATTATCTTCTTCGGTTCGACTTTCCGTTGGAGGGCTGACAAGAATTTAAGCGCGCCCATTCGAGGATTGTCGTGATCTTCCTTCTTGTCTAGCATAGTCTCGACCCTTGCGTCATTGCTCTCTTGAATAGACACTTGGAGCGCAGTGAGAGAGGCCCGATGAGGACAGTAGGATACTTTGTGGGGACCTTTACATAGCATGCATTGTAAAGGTGTCGTTGGGTGGTTCCTTTGATGGTAAGATCCTCGAGATGTGCCTGCTTGATTGTTCTAAGGAGGTCTATCCGTCCATCCGCTTAATCTGTTGTTACCTCCGTTCGGTCTGTTGGGGCTTCCATTTCGATAACCTGGTGGCTTGTATGTTTTGCCCCCAGTGTTTGGGGCCGGTGTCGTTCTTCTTTGGGATCCCGCTTCGTTCCCACAGTCTAGGAGTCTCTCGGCTCAGGCCATTGCGGCAGCTAGGGTTTGGACCTTGTTCTCATGTAGCTTTGTTTTGGCCCACGGCTGTAACCCATTTATAAAGAAGAACACCTTGTCCTTCTCTGTTGTGCCTCTGATATCCACCATCGACACATAGTCTCGTATATTTCCAGTATGTTTCAGGGCTACTATTTTCTCCATTGCTATATGTCCTGTGTTTTCGGGGAGGAATTGTTCCCTCAACTCTTTCTTGAGGTCCTCCCATGAGTCGATGGTGCACAATCCATCCTCGATGTCTTGCACTTTCGTACGCCACCACAGTTTGGCGTCGTCTATGAGATACATCGAGGCTACAGTTACCTTCTTGTCGTCAGTACAAGCAGTTGTGGCTTTGAAGTACTGTTCGATATCAAAGATGAAGTTTTCTAACTCCTTGGCGTCCCGATTTCCTTTGAAGGCTCTAGGGTCTGGGAACCTTAGTTTGTTGGATCCTGCATTAGTTTGCCCAGCCGTGACGTTCTCCACGGCTTTCATGGTCACTTCAATTCGAGTGCTCATGGAGGCCATCCTTTCTTGGATGTCGTCGATGGTTGTTCTGAATTCATCAGCTAATCCATTGAACAAGCTCATCATTGTATTCTGTAGCACGTCGAACTCTTCGTCACATCCCTCTTTGTGCGCTATCCGGACTACCAGACGGTTTTGGGCTGCTCGTAGGAGCAACTCTTTCTTCGAGCGAGGTCACTCGAAACATCAGTTCTGCGATTGGCAACCCATCCAGGCGGTTGCCCATTGCATCGATTTCTACGACTTTTCCACTCAATTCGGTCACTCGTGCTTCCAGGAAGCGGAGGGTGTCAGGGACTTCTTTGAGGAACAGCATTTCCTCCTCTATTAGCGTAAGCCGGTCGGCTTTTGCTTTGGGTGTCGACTTTGTCGCCGACATGATTTCGGTCTTTACGATGTTATGGAGCTAGCAAAGCTCTGATACCACTTGACACAATCGCACTTTCGAAGGCAGCGGACTAGCGATTGTGTGGCACTCACTTTCCAACGACAAGTGAGCTAAGCCAATTTGTTCTTGCGTGGCCTACGGCCAAGCGACGTATGATCGAGTCTCTAGCCTCGGTTTTAAAAGAAGGTTTTAGAAAACGAGGAGAGAGAGAGAGATTTTAGAAAGAGACGTTATATAAGCAAGCAAGAGAAAGATAACAACGACTTAGCATATATAACCTTGGGTAGGGAGAAGTTGACAACTAGTCATATCTCCCTATAGTACATTCTGAGCCATTTTATGTCTGGCAGGCCTAGACATGATATTTTTTAGGCATCATACGTCCTAGAACTACAGAAGGAAAAACACTAGAATGAAAAGACATGACAAGGGTTTGGCTTGTCATGGGCATGCGGCCATGGGCAACACGCCTTGGACGAGCATGACTGTGACACCTGGCTTCCAGATTCACTCAATCAAGACTCCCAAGTCTATAACAGTCTAGGGTTAAAGGGTCACTCCATCTAAACGTCACTCACGACACCATAGACCGTAACATCAGGAGGGTCCCTTACCTAAACCAAACTCAATCCCTACAAGAGTTCACCCTAGGCATATCACAACACTACAACTTATCAATCATATCATAAGTTCACACAATCATTCAAGAGGAGTTTATGTATGATTAACAACGCATACAATCATACAAGCTCAATGTAATTTGCTCTAGCATGCATGCAAAACAAATTCTCCCGTCCATGACAAGCCAAGCTCAATGTACAAACATGTTACAAACAAATTCTCCCGTCCATGACAAGCCAAGCTCAATCATACAAACATGTTACAAGCTCAATGTAACATCCATCAACACCCGGAGCGCAGATACACAAATTCTCCCGTCCGCCAACATAGTATGAACAAATAAAAACAGTAGTAAGATAGTCTAGCAAGCATACAAACAACGAGTACAAAATCTCACTAGGTCTAGCCACCTACTGGTAATTTGCTCTAGCATGCATGCAAAACCAAGCGCACTCTACAAATATTACTTCCTAAATCCGTATGGTTACTTACAAGTATGTCGCGTGCCTTCCCGAGCTTGATTACAGTCGTAACGGAGTCCAAAAATTACGAATTATCTATATAGAGACCTAGTTCACAGTAAAATAAGATTAGCATTGGACTAGGACGAAAAATGGGTGAAAACAGGGCACTCACGCGCTTGCACGCGCTCATAGGGGACTCCCACGCGCCTGCACACTTCCCCACGCGCGGCGTTAACGCAGTAGAGGTGCGTTTCGAGCCCCAGCGGACGTAGACTTACCACTCGAATTTTCTGGGCGTGATACGTGTTGTACAACGGTAGGTTTCAGGCTGGACCGCAGGTCGTCGGGGTGCTTCACGGAGCGCAAGTCGGGTTTTCGGGTCAACCGTCGGACGCGTGTCAACGAAGGCGCCAGACGCGTCTCTCCACCAGTTGCTCGACGCGTGTCCTCCCGTTTTGGCGGCCGCGTGTCTGTCACCGATTTCCTGAGTTCATCCAATTTCCAGATTTCGGTCAAATTCTATATCAACCTATTTATTTGGATTTTTCTATCTTCCAAGACGTAACTCGAATTAAATTGATTCCTTCATAAGAATTCAAGATCTCAAGTCCACCTATGCAGATATATTTTTATTGTATTTTTTTTTTTTATACTCACAGCGCTTAATAAATGAAGTCGAAAACTGAGAAAAATTCAGTTTCTTACTAAAGTAGGACGGTTTCTCAATTTTATTTTTCGACGTGATTTTTTGCTGCGTTTCCTCTTAAAACTTACAAGACTCCTCACCTAGAGTGTTGCAACTGGATTATTAAGGTTTAAATCATCTAAAACTCCCGGATCTATGGTGAAATCTTGAAACAAGAGAGGTCGCAGACTTACCTTGCGTTCTTGCCCGTTTCTTACCGAAAATAAACGTTCCAATACTCAGACCACTGCTCTTGATACTCTAAGTAGCTCTAGTATGAAAACTAAGATTGAGAGTGCTTCACGTTCGGGACTTTTCTCCCTCCTTCCTATTCTTAAAAACCATAACTGTTCATTTCTCTCTCTCTCTCTTTTATTATTTTTATTTTTCTCCTTTTCCTTTCTTCCAGGTCTGTCCAGACCCCTCAAGGTGGTATGAGTGGGGGCAAAATTACTTTTTCACCTCCAGTTGACTTTGACCCAAATTTCAATTACATTACCATTTTTTTTTCCTAAGTTCCTTAATGCATCCCAACCATTTCTTTCTTCTGCATCGATTTGAAAATTACACTCTAAGTCCTCCAATAAAATCTAGAAACTCACAATGATTAAGAAGGTGTTAGTTACGATGGAGCAAATTGTACCTGTTGGGCTTCGGATGTTACAAAAACAAAACAAACTTTAAATATATAAAAATTGAGAAATTAATTAATGTCTAAGATTCACAAATGTTGGTACTTCACCATATAAAATGTAGATATTGTGAGTTTTTATGATATACTTTTATTATAATTTATAGTCATTATCTTTGAATATAAGTTCTTCCCATATTATTAAATTCAGTTTTACAATTATAATTTTTGTTTTATATTGAATTTTTTAATGATCTTCTAAGTACTTAATACCGACGGGAGGAAAAATTAGCCTATAAATATCACTCCACATTTCTTCCAGGTGAGTTACTTCCTTTTCTTCTCCTCTAACTTATCACAAATACTTGAACAATTTAGTTTTCTTATGGCTCATTTTGAAACTTTAAAAGCTTCTTATTTCCTTTTAATGATATTGTTAGTCTTGGAGCCAAGCCCAATGGGAAGATCAACCCCTCGCTTGCGCTTCAAACGGCATGGGACAAGGCCACACCTCGCTTGCGCTTCAAACGGCATGGGACAAGGCCTGTGGCTTGTAATAACCAAAAATAATAATAACTAAATAAACAAAGAAATATACAAATAAAAATAATTTTAATAACAAAAAATAATAATAACTAAATAAACAAAGAAATATACAAATAAAAATAATTATAAAAAGGTTACATTTTAAAAAAATAATAAAAAAGAAACAAAAAAACAATTCTTCCTTACTCCTCTCCACTAATGTCATCCATTTCTAAATTCTCTCTCAAGCCACCTTTTATCCAAGAATATGAGTTCCTCAAAAAAGAAACAGAAAAACAACCAAATGTTAGATTTGAGAAAAACTAAAATGACCTTAACATGTAGAGGCAGATCGAAGAGAGGTAGAGGAAGATTTATGTGAAGAAGTTTATTAAGGTATATGTTAAATCTTCCCTTCCTTTTATCCTAATTTCATTTTTAGGAAATCACATCCCAATAATAGGTTAGATCTTCTTAAGCTAGTGCAATTGTTTAGGTTTGAGTTAGAAATTAGATGTCAATCATTTTATACGAATTTTAGTAAATTACATCAATCAGTAATGTCATATCACTAATTATGAGTAATGTCAGATCAGTAATTTTATATCCGTGGCCAAATGAATAGATTAAAAATTGGCCAAGAATATCTGGGAACAAAGTAATATAATAATGAAACTATAGTATCTAATAAATGGTATGTCAGTGGGCATTGTATTGATAGACATGTTTATATCCTAAGAAACATTAAATCTAAAGGAAAGATTAAGAATTTATTAAATACTTAAGTGAGAACGAATTCGAGGGACGAAAGCAAGATAATTTGGAGTTAGTGTTAAAACTTCAACTAAGGTCATCCAAATAAGTGGCCTTATTATTGGCATGACTATATTTGATGTTGACACATGATCCGTGGTTCTGTATGTGTCATATATATATTGATATGTGTGAATTGTGTACGAATCGATATGATGATGATACGATGTGTATATGTTATGATATGTGAATTGTATGATGATACTTATGGTACGATGTGCTCAATGACATGTTTGAGATAGGATACGAGAAGGATGCAATAAACATACTAATAGAATGATATGGTTAGGATCCGATTATGATAGACTAATAGAAAGATATGGTTAGGATATGATTATGATAGACTAATAGAAAGATATGGTTAGGATATGTTCCTATAACAGTAAGACTAGGATACATTCATGAAACGAAATGATTTGTGAGATTTTGTGATGCAATACGTTATAGTATGATATGTATATGATGAAAATTGTTATGTCTGGAAGCATGTGATGTTACGATATGACATATTTATGTAATCTAAATGATATGATATGATATGATTGACATGAAAAACGACAAACTAGCATGAAATACAACCCTGACATCTGCATGAAAGATATGATAAATGATATGAGAAATGATATGAATGATGATATGATATGTACAGAACATAGCGAGGTTGTATTAAATAATAATGAAAATGGAAAAATATTGGGACCTCATGCATTATTGTGTGCTCATACATTGGGGGATACCCCTATTCCTTCACGATGGTACGAACCCATACACTAAGCAGGAGAACGATCATTATGTTTAACATAATGTCGTCATGATGGCTACTACTTCTAACGAGTGTATGGTATAGAGAGCTAACAGAGTACGCTTGCCAGACAAGAAAAGCGGCCCAGCGGAGTGCGAACAGACTGGTGGGTCCACACTTGCACATGTGGGTCGTGTGTAGAGTATAAAGTACACATCCAAGTTGCCCGTTAGGATAGTACCATAGGAAAACAAACTATTATGATAGGTCTCGTCATTGCATTCACATGTTCTTGCATTTAACCCCAATAGTGCGGTTACTTACTGAGTATTTCTTTAAATACTCAAGCCACGTGCTACTTCTGTTTTAGATTAAGGCAAGGCATTCTCGTACGGCTGACGACGACATCGCAACTCGAGACCATGACACATGCATAGGGTAGTCGCATTTATTTTCTTAGACTTAGGCTAGAATAAGATGTTTTTAATTTAAATGTTTATTTATTTTATTTAGTCTTTTTTTGTCGTTTTAAAGGTGTTTTCAAAACATGTAAGTCCATGTCGGCTGTGTTTTAAGATGAAGGTGATGTTTTATGAAAGTTTCAATGAATTATTTCTGCATTCAATGTTTATGATATGTATTCAGCGGCTATAACGGCCTTAAGTTTCCACATACTCAGAGTCGCTACTAACTTCTCATGCTCATTACTAATGAGAAAATATAACTCTTACATGAACATCATTTATAACTTAAACTTTGAAAACGGCTTAAAACAACTTCTTCTCTGAAAAACACAGTCATGATCTTACGTATTTAAATACAAAATACTTGAAAAAAAATAAAAA
The DNA here is from genome assembly GCF_002738365.1 of Cucurbita moschata. Taxonomy (NCBI): domain Eukaryota; kingdom Viridiplantae; phylum Streptophyta; class Magnoliopsida; order Cucurbitales; family Cucurbitaceae; genus Cucurbita; species Cucurbita moschata. The sequence continues at coordinate 235,195 of NW_019268612.1, read as the reverse complement.
CAAATACAAAATAATTTAAAACAATTAAATGCAAAACAACCTATTCTAATTTAACACTAGGAATTTAAATATGAGTCTACCCTATGTACGTGCTACAGTCTCTACTCGCGATGTCGCTGCCCTCCATACAAGTGCGCTTTGCCTTTACCTGAAAAATGATGTGGCACACAGTCTGAGTATTTCGAAGAATACTCAGTAAGTGGCCCCACTATAGGGGTCTATGCAAATGCAAACACATGCAATCATGATTTAGGGACCTATCTCTAATCATCATAAGGTGGCCTCCAGTCTCGGACAAATTGGATGTGTAGTACTTCCCTACACACGATTCATACGTGCGAGTGTGAATCCCCAGGGTGCTCGCACACCCCCTGAACCCTCTGGTCAAGCTAATCTTTAGCGACGTCCGAAGGTCAATGAAACCCCATAGTGTCATGCGGCTCATGAACATCCTCATCTGTGCGCATTCGCACTCATCATCATACTGTGCGCATCCACACTCATCATCTCTAGGGGAAGTAGCCCTATGCTTATGAACATACAATATACATGAGGTCCCTCTAAATCCATCATAATGTCTCTTCTGACAGAACCCTCTAGTCTCATCTCTTTGTTACTCAAGGTAACACACACTCGTGGATATTTATATTAATATCATTTTCATGCTCTTAGGGTTGTGTCCCATGTCGATCTAACGACATGATGCAATATGACATTTATCGTCATACAACATGCTCAATATGGAAAACATCATCATATTAAGGTAAACGTCACGCAATCATCATACTCCTCATATTGCCACAAACTGCATCAAGCATATTAAGTACGTCATTCATCAAAATATATATATATACTACGCACATCATCAAGCATCATAACTCATACATCATCATACACTCGTACATCATCATATACTAGTATATGCCATCATACGATACAGCTCATACATCGTCATAACTCATACATCATCACATACTATCATACAACATCGTATGACAATTCATACACCATCATAATTCATACAATTTTTAGTCTATCCTATAGTAAGGTCACTCATCTGATTAGCTGAAGTTGTTGTCATGAATTTATCCTTAATGAAAGTTTGATTTATCATATCTCACATATTTTAGTTCTTTGTATTTCATCTGTCTTTTCACAAAATCTCCCTTTTCTTTGTTAAACTTTTCCACTCTGCTAATTTTTTTTTCACCCAATCTTCTTTAATTCTGTTGAAAATATTGACCTTATTGATTCTAGTTATAATCTAACATGCTAATTAAAATCTAAATAACTGGTCTGATTCTAAATAATTACATAAATGATTCTAAATAATTACATAAATGAAAGGAAATGTGATCCCACCTGCTTTCTTGTAATACGATTGAATACATGAAAAGGAGATCTAAAAAATGACTTACCGTTATAACAAAGCAACATCTCTCTCCAATTAAATCTCCAACTCTTCCTTTAAATCAATGCATCCTGGATTCTGAATGTTGTTGGACAAGTTGGTTGAGGAGAGATAGTTGGGATAGGATGGAGGGGTCGGTGGAAAGTAGTGTAGGGAAAATTATTATTTTTATTATTTGATTATTAATTATTATCATTTTTTTTTTTGTGTCGTTGTTATGGTGGCGACCTTCCATTAGTAGAAAATTTCGTATCTTTGTTGGCACTAGCAACTATGTATGTGCCCAATGCCACATTGTACATTAAAAGTGAGAGATTTAATTGGCCTTGTAAGAATGCTATTAATGTTCTCATAAACAACACTCTCGTGGTTTCTTCATATATTCAAGTTCTACCTTATACTAAAGCTTAGATTTGGTTAAAAAAGTAAATGGGCTTTCGAGTTCGGGAGGTGTCTTGATGGACAATGTAACTGATCCTAGATTTCTGCTACCTAAGCTCTTATGTTCTGGTGCGTAATTTAACTCTTAAAACATCATCTTTAAAATCATAATTTCAAGATAAACATAACATCATCATTGCGAACACCGCCATGGTCATACGTGTTTGAAAACATAATTCAGAAATAAAATTAAAAACGATAATGATAAATATTAAAAAACATGAAATTCATAACAACCTATTCTAACCTATGTCTAGGAATTTAAATATGCTACTAGCATATACACGTGTCGTGGTCTTTGATTGCGATGTCTTCGTCAACTGTATAAAGACACTTTGTCTTTACTTGAAAAATGACGTAGAACACGGCTTGAGTATTTCAAAGAATACTCAATAAATAACCCCACTATAGGAGCTGAGCCAACCAATAAGCACACGGTCTGAGCCGAGCCAACCAATAAGTGACCCCACTCAATAAGCACACCGCCTGAGTTAGCTTTGCAAATACACTCAGTTGGTCGAATACATGTTCTTGTTGGACTCATGAGTAAAGATTGGGCCACAACGCCAACTAGAGCATTTGGTCGTACTTGATACTAGCATATACACGTGTCATGGTCTTTGATTGCGATGTCTTCGTCAACTGTATAAAGACACTTTGTCTTTACTTGAAAAATGACGTAGAACACGGCTTGAGTATTTCAAAGAATACTTAATAAGTGACCCCACTACAGGAGCTGAGCCAACCAATAAGCACACGATCTGAGCCGAGCCAACCAATAAGTGACCCCACTCAACAAGCACATCGCCTGAGTTAGCTTTGCAAATACACTCGGTTGGTCGAATACATGTTCTTGTTGGACTCATGAGTAAAGATTGGGCCACAACGCCAACTAGAGCATTTGGTCGTACTGGATACTAGGTTTTCCTAAGTCCAAACTTAAAATGTAACTACGACCCAAGGGTACAATGGTACACTCTCATAAACCAACCTCCAATTCGCTAAAACCTCAATAGATCTACATTTCTAGGTACGTTGGAGGTGGATAACACCGTGGAAGTGAAGAAGGTGAAGGGTAGGAGTCATGAGAGATGAATGAAAGACAAGAAAATTTGTCGGGAGGAAAGTACAGAATGTTGGATCATGAAAGTCCCACATCCGCTAGCTTAGGGAATGATTATGGGTTTATAATCAAGAAATACTCTATTCATTAGTATGAAGCCTTTTGGGGAGCCGAAAGCAAAGCCATGAGAGCTTATGCTCAAAGTGGACAGTATCATACCATTGTGGAGAGTCGTATTCATCTAACATGGTATCAGAGTCATGCCCTAAACTTAGACGTGCTAAGACTCCAAAAGAGTCGAGCCTCGATTAAAGGGAGGCGTACTTTGTTTGAGGGGAGGTGTTGGATTATAAAAGTCCCACAACAGCTAATTTAGGGAATAATCATGGGTTTATAATAAAGAAGTACTCTCTCTATTGGTATGAGGCCTTGAGAGCTTATGCTCGAAGTGGACAATATCATACCATTATGGAGAGTCGTAATCATCTAACATAGAGGAGAGAGAAAAGAGGAATCAAATCATCATCATTGTGGGCGAAGAAGAAGGATTCATCAGATTTGGGTCCGGTACACTTTAGAAACAATTAACCTGCAACTCGAGAGCCACCGCGGCCCACGTACGTCTACAGCCCTCAACCCGTTAGCAGACCCGTAGTGCCTGCAACCATTCAACCCGAGGCCCAGCGACGTGTCCCTCTCATACTGTGACAAGTGTCACGCCTGTAGCTAGACACACCTTCGGCTAAGTTGGGTTAGACGGCTCGGGGGCTCAAATTTTGGCTCCTCAACTCGATGAAAGACAAAATCACCAATTTCCACCGTTTTGACCCCCCAGAAGTATGATGCCCTATTTCATAATTTCAAGTTAAATTTAATTTAGAATTGTGAAATACTAATGAAAGTAATGGAACTACCTATCAAGAAACGAACTCTGGCGACACTTAGTGTAGCTTTCAAGGAAGGGGAGATAACGTATTTATTTAGGGAGAACGTCGACTAAGGCCAACCAAGTAAGTGGTCTTATTGTAGGATAGGCTAGGTACTTGCTTGATGTATGACGACACATGCCTAGTGGTTACTTGGTCTTACTGTAGGATAGGTTAGGTACTTTCTTGATGTATGACGACACATGCCTAGTGGCATTGGCACGTGTCCTTTTTGCTTTATAATTAGGACGTATGATGTATGATAATTTGTATGAGTTTTATGATGATGTTTGATGATGTGTTATGATGATTATGACGTATTTTAATAGTGTTGTGATAACGATGTATGATGATGATGCATGTTGTTATTTTCTTAATATGACGTTTTGTTTCATATTAAGTTGAGATGCATATTGTGAATGTCATATTACATTATGTCGATGATTCGGCCTAAGACACAACCCTACAAAATGTTGTTTATGATGTTAAGATGGAAAGCTAATGCACATATATTACTATTGTAATATAAGGATGAAACTAAGGTTGTGTCATAAAGACATTATAAAGACGAGAAACTATAGGGACCTCATGCGTTTCTTTATGTACATAAGCATTGGTATACTTTCCCTTTTATGATGATGAGTACGGACATGTACGCTACGATGATGATGATGATCATACTGAGCATAATACTCAGGGGTCTGCTGACCTCCAGACGTTTCTACGGGCAGCTAGCTCGACTATGATGGGTTTAGGGGGTGCGAATCGCTTGGAAATACATGCTCGTACATTTAGGTCGTGTGTAGAAAAGTACTACACATCCAACTTAGTCCGAACTGGAGGTCACCCCTAGTATGTTTTAATGATAGGTCCCTAGAACATTATTGCATGTGTTTTCATTTTTCACGACCACTATAGTGGGGTCACTTACTGAGTATTCTTTGAAATACTCAGGCCGTGTGCTACATCAATTTTTAATTTTTAAGTAAAGACAAGGAGCCCATATATGGTTGACAATAGCATCGTAAAGCAGAGACAATGACACGTGCATAGGCTAGAAGCATATTTCATTTTTTAAAATTATGGTAGAATAGGTTATGCGTTTCATGTTTTTAAATCTATTTCATTATCGTTTTCAATTTCATTTTTGAATTATGTCTTGAACATGTAAGACCATGACGGTACTTTTATTGATGAAGTATATTTATGTTTGAAATCTAGGGTCGTTACATACCTAAAGTTTTTTTCTTCAAATAACTATTGTTACAGCTTGCCAAGCTACTTCCGTCATGTCATCTCTCCCTATGGGCACATTCTCGACCAACAAATAGTTGAAGATTCCTTGATTGTTGTCACATGAAGCCTATCTTTGGCACAAGTGTACTCAAGGTTCGACTCTCGTAGATCAAGCTCCTCAAAATCTACTACCAACATTTGCGGACCCATCACTATGAAAAATTCACTAACTACTAGTTCCCACATCGTCATAGAATCTAGTTGAGGGTAACTGTTGAGGATTGTTGGGAGGGAGTCCCACATTGGTTAATTTAGGGATGATCATGAGTTTATAAGTAAGGATTACATCTCCATTGATAACGAGACCTTTTGGGGAAGCCCAAAGCAAAGTCATGAGAGCTTATGCTCAAAGTGGACAATATCATACCATTGTGGAGAGTCGTGGTTCCTAACATGGTATCAAAGTCATGTCATAACTTAGCTATGTCAATAGAATTCTCAAATGTTGAACAAAGAAGTTGCGAGCATCGAAGGTGTAGTTAAGAGTGACACAAGTGTCGAACAAAGGGTGTACTTTGTTCAAGGACTCCAAAGAAGGTGTCAAGCCTCGATTAAGGGGTGGCTGTTTAAGGGCTCCATAGGTCCCAAGGGGCCTAACAGTAACCGTATAACCGATGCCCCCAACTTTCGAGACTAAAAAGACAAAAGTGAAAATAAATAAAATTAAAAAATGCCACAAAATAAAATAGATGTTAAAAATGGGATAAAACAACACCAAAATTAAATCCTTAGAAAGTGATTTTATTTCAAATATTACAAACCAGAAATAAAAATATAAAAGAAAATAAAAAATGCCACAAATTTCAAAATTAACTAAAAAATGTCAAAAATTTCAAAATTAACTGACGCTTCCCAACACACCCCTCTACGACAATACAACTCCTAAGCACCTCTCTACCTCAACCGATACCTGAAAAAGAAAGGAAGAAAAAGGGTGAGTATAAAAATATACTCAATAAGAAACCTATTTGTATGTAGGCTCTCATCATTTTCTTCTCCAAGTAGATTCTCACGGCTTTCTTTTCATCTATACAAAGTTCCAATTGATTCCTCACTGATCATCAATTCGTCTAGTCCCTAGTCGAAATTGGTTTACAGCGTCACGGTGTCGACCTTGACCCATTTCTACACTTCATCGAATTGTTCATCCTAAACCACTTACTCGCATAGTCCCTGATCTCTACCAAGACCGTTTATAAAGTCGTAACGTCGGCCTTAACTCGTTTCTACGCTCAATAGGGGCTCTAATCTTGACACCTACTCGTGTAGTCCCTAGTCCACCAAAGAAGGACTAGTTTATAGGTTCACCTATTTCTACACTCAATAGGGGCTCTCCACCTACTTGTGTAATCCCTAGTCCAACTAGGACTGGTTTACCGTATTCATCTGTTTCTACACTCAATAGTAACTCAACTTGTTTCATGATTCTGTAGGCTACACAAATCACGTTAATACACTATGGAGGTTTACTAGGTTCTTGGGGGCGTTCATGCTGTTTAAGTTCCATTTTCTCAATTTTTAGGACGTTCTAGGTTACTCTCTCAACTTAATCAATCCCTAGGTGCACATAGATCTAACCTTTGATTCTACATGTAAACCACACTAATTATAGCACTCTAATCTTAGCTGTGATCTTGATGCTTGCTCTACTAGAAAAAAATATAACTAGTAGAGCACGCATGAGAAATGGTATGAGAAATGATATGAAAACAGTCTTAATAAAAATTAAAACGGTTTCCAATGCTTCCGCTACGTGGATGAAGAGTTCATTCCCTTCAAAATGACATGAGAAATGGTATGAGAAATGGTATGAGAAATGATATGAGAAATGATATAATATGAACAAGAAGCTAGCGGAGTTATATTAATGATAATTAAAATGAAAAGATGTTGGGATCACATGCATTCTTGTGTGCTCATGCATCAGGGGAGACCCCTATTTCTTCACGATAGTATAGACGCGTACGCTACGATGTAGGGGAACGATCATTATGTTTACCATAATGTTGTTGTGACAGTCGCTATGCCTAATGGGTGTCTGGCATCAACAGCTACCAGAGAATGCTTGTCCAACCAGAAAGGGGTCCAGAAGGTGTGCAAACCAACTGGTGGGTCCATACTCACACGTGTGAACCGTGTGTAGGGAAATTAAGTACACATCCAAGATGCCCGTTAAGATAGCCACCTTAGAAAGATAGATTGTTATGATAGGTCTCATGCATGAAATTATATGTGTTTGCATCTAACTCCGATAACGGAGTCGCTTATTGAGTATTTATTAAAATACACAAACCATGTGCTACTCTACTTTTCAAGTAAAAGCAAGGCTCACTTATACAACTAACGATGGCATTGCAACTATGAGACTATGGCACATGGTTAGGATAGTTTCGTAATTTGAAGTTAGTAGACTAAAGGTTAGTGTAGGTAAGTGCATTTCCATTTAGTAGCATATAGGTTAGCATAGGACATTTTACTCTATGTTATTTTTCTTATTAATTCAATTTGTATTGTTTTATTTCAAAAGCATTAGAAGTGACATGAAAGGACAAGCTCAGGTTTTATTATAAAGTTTCACCTGAGGTATTTTTACATTAAATGTTCATGATATGTACAGGGTAGCGACTCTTAGGTTAAGTAGAAAATTTTGGGTCGTTACAGTTGTGGTGGGAGATCATTTTGAATATAGGTGTAATGCACCCAAAATTTTCAATCTAAATTAGGGAATATCTCTACAATTTATTACTTGCTCTATCTCATGCCCAAGATTTGAATTTAGACTCAGCACCGGATAGCTCTTCGACATTTTTCTAGGACATGGTGTGTTACCTACTTCTCGCTTTTAAGAGTGAAGATTATCCCCACACACTAACTCGAGTGCTTTACACATGCTTTGTCTTCACTTACATGTTTCGTGAGAACATTCTCAAGAGGTCACCCAATATAGTATTGTTATAAGTTACGTCCACTTAAATGTGGAATTTATAGAATTGAGCATGCACCTTCAAACTAAAAGCTCTTTCACATAGGAGGTCAATATATTTTTGTATTATTATTATTATTATTATTATTATTATTATTTTTTTTTTTTTTTTTTTTTTTTTTTTTTTTTTTTTTTTTTTTTTTTTTTTTT
>NW_019268612.1:173065-226459 GCF_002738365.1 Cucurbita moschata | reverse complement strand
TTTTTTTTTTTTTTTTTTTTTTTTTTTTTTTTTTTTTTTTTTTTTTTTTTTTTTTTTTTTTTTTTTTTTTGTAAGAATCAATATTGGCATGAGGTGCAAATAGTCAATTCATATCTAAGATAATGTCATTATCATACCTATCTAATATCATCAACAACCACATATAAGATTGCCTAGACACTATTGCTCTGTCAACTTTCACTCTTTCACAAGTCATCAATATTACTCCGGAGGATGTAGATACCGATAGCTCGTAGCCTAAAGACTCTATTTCAAGTTGAGTTTGACGAACAAACTTAAACGAAATAAAAGAATGTGTAGAGCCTGAATCAAATATAGTGTAAGCATAATAGCCGCACAGAGGTAAAGTACCTGTCACCACGGTACTGACATCCTCCACTACTTTGCTAGTTGCGGCGTAGGCTTTACCTCAGGCCTGATTCTGACAACTAGCACTTGTTTGACCACCAACACCTCCGGAGAAAAAATTCTCTTAATTTTTACTACGTTCGGATATATCGCATTTCGGCACATTCTTGGAGGTCGACGATCAATATATCATGATACTGCCTACTGTTGGGATCCATAAGACATCTAAGTATACTCCGCTTACTCTCCACTCGCACCTGAGTGCTAGAACTATAGTCACTTCTTGGAGTATTTATATCCAATTTAATAACAACTTTAACACTCTTGTTTAAATGCCGACCAAGAAATTGGACCTCTACTAGTATCCATATTAGACTCTTTTGATTTTCACAAAAAATAAATTGGTCCTGCTAGCATATACGTGACACATTGAACCTTGTAGCTTTTCAAGTTGTTCGCGTATCTAAACTTCGTTTCAATAGACTCCAACCACCATTCAGCTGCCTCAAGATCTACCACTCTACTTTCAAAAGTATGTGGTTCACGTCTCATCTCATAGAATCATGAAAGTACCCACTCTCCCCAATCATAAAATGTTTATCATATGGTATTACTTCAGGTGGTGTCGACTAATGTTGTGGCACTGTCGGATTTGGTGGAGGTACTGATGTCTGAACATCCATTCCAGGTACTTCAACAAATGGACTTGCTTGTTTAACCACTAGGGGTATGGGTGCAGTTGGAGTTGTATGACTCCAAAAACCAGCAAGAGCTGCCTGCAATGCGTGATTAACTTGGCTCTGGATCAGTGAATGCCTCGAGAGTAATAATAGTGATCCTTGGATGCAGCTGGTACAATAGACTCTAGGTTCACCTCTACTGGAACAATCCCCTCCAGAGGCTACTCCTCACTCTCCGAGTCCACTTTCAACATACTTGGTTCCATTTTCCTCGATAATACCATAATCTCACACAAATAAATTATTGGTCACAACCAATTCTTATAAACTTTACGTAACACCCTCACACAACTTACTTATATACCACTTACCTAACCGAATGGAGATACAACTGAATCGAACTAGAACTAGAGAGATCCATACTATCCTAGACTGTCTACGGAACCTAAAACCTAAGCTCTAATTCCAACTTGTAACTCCCACTCATGGAAAGACCAAATCACGGAAGTTACTTCCACCAGTAATTCATAGTTTCTTGATCTTTTGTTCGTTAAAAGATATTCCAGATATTTAATAGAAAGTGGAATTATATTTCAACTCTAAGTATAAGTATAATTTTTTATGTTAAGGAGAAAACAAGACTATATTAGATATATATACGCTAATACTCTTCTTCGGATAAGCAATAGAGGTTGCATAATGAATATGACTCCCTTCAAAATTGATTAGGTGACAATTTTTGGATTATGGAAGAGCAGTAAACTTAGTTTACAACGGTTCGATAATTTGAATTATTAAGTATATGCTGAAATTAATCCAAAGAGATTAAATATGTTTAAAATTATGTCCAAGGGAAGGTTATTCCTATATTCTTTTATTTAATTCTAAATAGAACAAGGTATTTGTATGACAAATACAAAGATAAAATAGTGCTAATTAAATATTTTCAAGTGAAAACAATCGTTAACAAATGTTGTTAACAATTTAATTACAAGTAGATCCTAGTCATTAATCGGATAAGTCTCGTCCTCATGGGAGAATTATGAGGTCGACTCAATCCTATTGAAATCTGAATTGTCATGTTAGATAACAAAGTTGAAGGCTTATTACCCTTAGAATAGTTACGAGGGAGGATGACAAATGATAAATACGTTAAAGTCATAAAATCCAGGGATTCGTAGATGTTCTTGATGAGGCTAAACTCATAGGATATAAACGGATCTACAAAAAAAAAAAAAAAAAAAATTATGTACAAACAAGAAGATATAGATCTTCAAAATAGAACTTATGACAAAAAGTCGAAGAGAATGTAGCTAAAGTGATTTTCTCTCGTGTTGAGCATTCTAGAGTCTATTAGTATTTTCTAATTCTTTTTTTTTATATATATATTAGATACGTTAAAAAACGAATATTTAGAATTCTTTTGTGAAAACAAATCTAAGAGAATGCATCTACACAAGATTTATTATTAAAAATCAAAAAGCAAATAAGAGTTCTTTATTCAAATGAATTTAACATATATAAATCTTTGAATAGAGTGTCTCATAACCTATGACTTTAAATAAATCGTAATCAAATTATTAATTGCTTAGGAAATGAGGCAAGCTTTCCATCTAACATAAATAAATATCTATGTTTTAACATCTTGTATGTCAAATATTCGATACAAAATTTCAAAAATGATAATGTATCATTCAAATATGAAATTAAAAGAATAGTATCCTAAGTAGCTTTAAGGGTCGAGAGTAAATGATTAATTATCTTTCTTGAGTGGGAGACAATTAATACATAAATGAGAATTAACGTTTAATATACAGTTGGTTAGATTTATATCGGTTAAACTAATGGTATGACCAATAAGTGTAAAATTAAAAGTTTTGAGAGTATCGATGGATTATGAAAAATTTTTATTTTGTGTATGGAGTTGAAGATTTGATACACTATTTCTTCAAATTTATGTTAAGATTAAGTTTACCTTAGACTTAGATTGTGAAGTATGGTGTAAGAGCTATTTTTGCTTTTAGAGCAACAAATGACTTGTATAGCTATGATAATTTTTTAAATATTTGAAGAATGTTTCAAATGTGATTTAGTCTGTCCGTGATAATGACCAAGATAACTTTTGATATTAGTTGTTGACTTATATAAAATGACTCTATAGGCTAAAGTGTTTGAGAGTCACCTAGAATGTTTAGAACTAAGAGATATGACTCATCTTGTGTAGGGCAAGTGAGATGACGAGTTAGTATAGAGTTTGCCCTAGGACACATGTCCCATCAACTTTAGTGCAAGTGAGAAATTGTTGGAATTTATGCCCAAAAGTCTCAATTTAGGTAACCCGATGTTCCGACAAGGCTCCGCTTAACGGTCTCTTGCATGGCTCATTTCTCGTGCCTAGACCCATCCAAGTTTAACAGCCAAAAAATAGGGGAGAACCCACCTACGCGTGCCTACTGGTGCTCTCGCGAAAGCCTAAGCCGATAATTGGCTAAGGTCCATTCCTGCGCGCGAAGTGCAGCAAGCAATTAGGCCTTGCTTTCATTTGGTTGCTTTAGTGAGATCATATTCTTCCTCAAGCTTGGAGTTGCTCTTAGCTAATCGGAGACCCGTTTCGTTGCCATAATTTCGTAATTGATTAGTTAATTTTTAATAATAATTTTTTACAATTTGAGCGTTGCAAGCTAGGAATACTTCAAAAGGTAGAGTTCCTATTTATTGTTTTTATTTAATTCTTAATAAAATCAAAACATCGCTAAGTTGGTGTCTTCCTTTTTTTTTCCTTTTTTTTTATAATAATAATAATAATTATTATTATTATTATTATTATTATTATTATTATTATCAGAAATTTCATAAATCAAGTCCTGTGGTACAGGTTGCATTACATCAGAATTGTTAACCATACTCTTCACTCACCAACACAAACTGAATCAAAAATGAAGAAATATCATCATACACTTCTTTAGAGGCTGCTTTCTCATATCACTCTCCACAGACTTGGATACTAACTTTCATCGCTTCATGAACAAATCTAAACTTGTTGCCAAATCTTCATGAAAGATCCACCATCATGTTCATAAGAAGGACAGAACTGTTTGCTGCCAACTTAAATGCGAAGACTCCCCAAGTTCGAAATTCATATGAAACCCGAGCTAACCCGAGCTATAAAAGTTAGCATAGGAGAATCTGGTGCAAATCTAATAAGAAATTTCCAGACTAAAATAATGAACGTGTTAATATCTTGTCTCTAGATCTAAACACAATGCAATATTTTCATGAAATGATTGATCATGTACACCATCTCATCCAGGCTCAAAATGGAATTGGTTGTCGATTTGGCCATGACTCGATTTTTTGAAAGTATTTGACTGCCACCACTCCGTCGAAACCTTCGGTCAGAATGACCTTGTTGTCCGACGTGTAAAGCTTCATTCCATCTGAAATACAATGTTTTAGCAAGAAACAGGCATTAGAGATCATCGGTATTATACAAATGAAAATAAAAGAGGGTTCAGCAGTACCATTCAGAGCTTTATTGACATCAAGAAAGATTAAAACATTAACGTTGCGTCTCATACCTGTCGATTTCCAAAAAGAGGAAACAAGTTAGCCTTGGCTCTCCAATTTTAGTTCACTCTAAGGCTATGTAAGGTTTTTTTTTTTCAAAAAAGAAACTTAAAATAAATAATAAACAAATGACAAATAACAAATAAATAAATAAAAGAGAAGGCAGAAGAACAGCCAACGATCTTTGAGGAGAGATTTGTGATGATTGGGGCCAGCTCTGGACTTGAAACTTGGAGGATCCTACGGTAAGGGATTGAGGAAAGAACTGGAGCAAAGAGGCACGAGAAGGAGGGATTCGAATTCGAATTTGAGGTAAGTTTTCGTGGCTATGAACCAAATCTTCTTCAAGTGATTTTACCTCAAATGTTAATGGATTTCCATGATTTCAGTGGCTATAGTTTTGTGTGAGGAAGCTTTACACAATTTGTAAAGGAACTGAGACTTGAACGTACTTGTAGGGAGAGATCAAGTTGAGAGATTGAAGGTTCATTCTCGAGTTTTCTCGAGACTTCGAAACTCAATAATCTCTTCTATTCTTAACGAAATTGCATGATTCTTGTCCCAATAGGTTCGTGGTGAAGTGTGAAGGATTGAGGTGTGTAAGGCCTTCATCAGAGTTGAGGAAACTGGGAGGTTCAAAATACAAAATATTGTTCATGGCTGGAGGTTAGGAGTAAGGAATGATACTGTTCATGCACTGTTGCACAAAACATTGACATTTTCACCCAACTTGGCCGGTTTTTGTCCAATTTCCGATCCAATTTTAATGTTTTTAATATTTTCTCTTAATTTAGAACCTATTGAAAAATTCGAAGAAATTTGAAACTCATTAAGGACCCGAACCGACCATCAAAGTAACAACCGAACTAAATAAGTAGCACCTAGGAACTTCGGATTAAGGTGAGCTTATAGTACGTATTGGAGCATGTTATAGGAAGCATAATACGAAAGTTCAGAACCGAAATGAGCTAATTTTATTGATAATAAGCATGATGAACAGTATGCTCAATTTTTATGAAAATGACGAAATAAACCAGACATGGAACGAAAATGAAAGAGGGTGAAGGTATGCAATTCGAAGAATATCCCATTCTTAACCATCTCTCCCTATCAATTACAGAGTTGTGGAATTGGAATACTGAATCATGAAATTTACTCTTGAGGTGAAATATATACTCCATGGAAATGGATGAATGGGCATCTTTATCCCACCTTTTGCAGAGTTACTCAGTCGGAGAAAGGGAACTGGTGGGTGTGAACTTTTCAGAAAAGTGGGACTTTTACCACAGGTTATTTAACCAAACAGCTTGCATCTACCGGCAATATGGTAAAATTCAAATTCTACAAACTATTACGGAGGGGGCAATCTCTCAAGGATGTCAAGTTCCTTATTTGAGAGCTAAGTCATGCTTGCATTAACACTTTGAAAATCTCCATGGATTACAATTTCTCCAAGTTGCTGCCACTAATGATGAACAATCATGAGACGAATTCATTTATCTAGCCAGTCTACCTACAATTCAACATTCTGGAACTTCTTACAAGATGCCTTTGGTGGAGTTTTACAAGACCAGGAGATACTTTCACCCTCCTTGATGCGTCCCTCATCAGCCATCCATTCAAGAAAGAGACAAAGATCCTATGAAAGAGAGTAATTTGGGCTTTCTATTGGAACTTATGGCAGGAAAGAAATGCACAGATCTTCACAGATAAGCAACAAAGCACCTAAACTTCGCATATAATCTTTTCTTGCTTAAACATGGAAAACGATTTCGTCATTTGTAACTATAGTCTATCGTCCCTCGAGACACATTGGGGGTATGTTTGTAATTATGTACGGTAGGAATTTTTGTAATCTTTTTCATCAGTCAAAGAAACCAGTTTCTATTCCCTACAAAAAATAAATGTATATTTACTAAAGTAGCAAGTGCTGATCAAAGTGACGTCATGGTTTTATCGGAAACATTCTTAAGAAAGCGTAACAATTAGATTTTCTTAACTTACCACTGATAACCTCTCCATCTGTTGGCAAACCATATGAGAAGTGGACATGCAATCTTTTCATGCGTTTCAAACCAGATGCCAGAATTGATTCCAAATTCGTTTTATAAGTACCATGTACGCAAACTGTCATAAAGAGAGGGAGAAAAAAAGTGATTAATTGAATAACAAAATTGGAAGTTTAAAATACATGGATACTCCCATCATGCACATCAAGGAGGAAAGGGTGATATGTGAAAAAAGTAGGAAAGTTGAGGCATCAAACCGCAGTACCTGGAACCTCCTCAGCCGAAAGAATCGGTTTTAATAAACTTTCAGTTTCAACCACCTGCAAAGGATGTTTTTTCCATTCATGATGGTGTACACAAAATAGTCAATCTGATTCCAGTATCACAATCGTACAAGAGTTGAGGAAGTTTTATACAACACTACACCCATTTGACGTCACAAAATAGAATAACAACAGTAACCAGCTGAAACGGATTTTTCATTTCATATATTACTAATAAGTCAATATAAAGAAGAATCAAATGCATTCGACCTAATGTGAAGCAATCAACAATTTTGCAATGAATGATCTTGACTGCCAATCCCCCAAGACTTTCTAACAGTAATGAATTTGATGGTTTATAAAGAAAGAAAATAACCGTGACAGTATGGCCTTGGTTTGCTCGAATGAAGAGCTCTCCATTCTCTTCCAGGAGGCTAAAACGCTGCTTATTATCCTTCCGAACAGCCTGGCATTGAAGGTAAAAAAAACTACTCGTCAATACTAGATGTTTACAGAAACAAAACTGAACTGAAATTTACAAGTCGTGGAAGAGGAAATAGATTAGTGGAACTAGTTGAGAGAAAAAGGAAGGATAAAGGATCAAAACTGCAGTGTAGAGCAGATGTGAAGTGAAATTTTAATTGAGCTTAGAAGATAAATAAATAGAACAAACAACCTTTAACAGCATTGTTGAGCAATGGAAAGCGTAGGTTGCACATCAGTTTGATTCTACATATTAAAGTCATGCGAAAGCAACTAAAGAAGAAAATTCTCCGACCAACCTCCCTTATGTCATCAACTGTGTGCGATCTCAATGGGATATTGGCAAATGTTGTCAAATTCAACTTTAGCAAATCCTGAAGTTTGACATATCCATCACTCCTCATATTCAAGTTTAACTCAGAAGCCATATGTCGCAAGATGCGTGTTCTGAAGATAAAAGGAGCAAATATCAATCGATAAACATATAAACCATATCACACTGCTATAAAGAACAAATCTTATATGCATTATGCATAACTTTTGAATTCCTCTCAATCATTTACTCGGGCTTATTCATTTTGCACCAGCCAATCATAAACAGTAAGATATAGGAACCCTCACAACAACTTAGCTCAAAATTGTTAAAAAGAACCACCCAAATTTATAAAGATATGGTGACAAGTAACAGCACTACTAGAAATGAATATAACATTAAGACCATGAGACTGTATTCTACTCCCCTTGGAATTTTCTCAAGTTCAACGCAACGTGCATAACTGATTAAAACATTTGATTTAAGCTTTCAATTTAAAGCTTGATCTTCCTATCCTGTGTATCTCCATTCTAGGGAATTAAGCTTCAGCTTCATGAATCACCAAATGTACATATACCTATGCTTCGCCACAAATAACACAACTCAAAATAAAAGAGAATGGACACAGTCTTTCATAAGCTTAATCTAATAAACAATGAGTTTGACAACCAATCCGAGACAATTAACATCTAAACAAGATACCAATGGACGAAATATGCTTACAAGAGTCTACCAAGAGCATCAATTTTGTCTTTACCAGAGCCACCGCCTCCTCCACCGCGCCCTCTCGTGCTCTCTCTGTCACTCCTCATGTCCAAACCTCTTCCTCTTCCATCGCTAATTGAAAAAATCAAAACAAAGAACAAAATCAATAACCATCTCTACGATTTCAAAAAACAACCATAGGAACTCAAGATTCTAAAATATGAAAAACGGCGCAGAGAAAACGATTTAGATTTCCTTCGATATTCCGCCAGTTTCAAAGATGATGATGAAGGAAGGAGCATACTTACCTTTTACTGGAATGAGCAAAAGAAGAAAAGGAGGAGGTATTGCTCCTATCCATGGAAAATAGAGAAGGAGAGATTCTTGGAAGCAAAAGAGGACGGCAGCGCATAAATTTGATGCCGCAGATGGTAACAACAGAAGCCCACATCGGTAAGGGAGGGAAGGTTGAAGACGACGGTGGAATTAGCAATCACATGCTTTGCGGTGTAAAATTGTGCCATTGAGAGATATTATATCCAATGTACACGTGGCATTAAGACCATCAAACGGTTATCAACACACCTGATGCCAATGGGCCAACAATTTCGATTTCCATTAGCCATGGTCCCGTCAGGTAATCACTAGTGAACCAGCTACTAGTTATGGTCCCTCTCCCATAACGTCTCGTATTAAGTATAACCAAGCTTATCAACCTTTACTCTATTGAAACGAGACCAGACCGATCGACCCTAACCATTTATATTCAAAGCGCCAATGCCCTTTCCTATAGAACTTTATGTTTGATCCAAGACAATTTATACTTGAGATTTCGACGCTCCACTTTATCCAATACTAGCATATCGATCCTTAATACTTTACACTTGAAATTACAATACCCAATAAGGATACTCGACCTTGACCATTTATACTTTACTGTTAGGAGTCATTGGTCTAGTTTTCTGTTTCAACTATAGTTCTAGTCTTTAGGGTGTCCTATTCTTTGAGACTCTTAGGATTTTTCTGCTTATATTTTTATGTTTAACTAAAGTTATTTGTGGTTTCTATCTTTTTGTAAAGGCTATATAATGTCATGCTTAGAATTAATAAAACGACACTTGAGATCCAAATCTAATTGTTTATGTTCTCTGCTCTAACAATCTGCCGTTGAACTTATCAATTGGTATTAGAGCCAGGTGGAAAGAAGTTGCAATCTTCAAGTGATCGAGAACATTGAGAGAATGAGTGACGACTGTTGGATAAAAGCCTGAGATTTTCTTATTTAGATTTACACGTTTTAATTAGTTGATTAAATATTGACCGTTTTACAAACAGGCCAAATCGATTACCAATTTAGTTGCCTCGACCATTTTTAGGATAGTTAATTATTTAAAGAACGAATACGGTGAGAAAAAAAATCACCTCATTTTTTAGCAAAGTCAAATTGCAATTCTCACTCTCTTATTTTTAAGCGTTTTATTTTCTTCCAACGACTTTTCTCTCTTCCCGTCGATTTTCCCTTAGAAAAAGAATTTCCTCTCACACCAGAAAAGAATTTCCCTTGCCGATTGTCGGAAAACAACAAGTGGTATCAGAGCCCGATTGAAGCCATCGGTGGAATATCATTGCGGAGGAGCCAACCTTATCAACAGTCAAGTTGAATAGCTCAAGTGGTTAGAGCGTCGACCTAAGGTTCGAATAGAATAAAATGCAAAGCGTGAAAATTCACACATCGTGAGGTCAATCTCGGGCTGGCGTTTCTCTCCACCAAACGCATTGCGCAATTGACCTGGGAGGGAATCAAATCCCGTCGCGTTGGTGTACAACGTGTGTGGGAATCCAACATCGAGAAGCTCTTGAAGATCCCGTTTAAAGGACGGCAAATCCATCGATTATTTTTCAATGCGGATCACGGGGCTCGTCAACAGTATCACCACTCTCGGTAGCCAGCATCAGCGAGACAGAAATCGTGAAGAATATGCTGCAGGTCGTCTTCGATCACCTTGAGCAAGTCGCAACCGGAAGACTGCGAGACAGAAATCGTGAAGAATATGCTGCAGGTCATCCCCGATCACCTCGAACAAGTCGCAACCGGAAGACTGCGTAACGTCGAGCAGCGGAAGACACGCGCGGGAAAGATGTTGATAAAAAAAAGAAGTCGATCGATGGCAGGCCGATCCAGTGCTCGAACTATGGGAAGAGAGGTCACCTAAGCAAAAATTGCTGGAGCAAGCTTAGGAATAAGGAGAAGGACGAGCCAGCTCTCTTCATGGTAAGTGCATCGGTCTTATCTGACGTCCCTAGTTTCGATTCCAAATCCACGGAGGTGGAGATAATCGATGATGGCGTAACTGCTCCTTTGGTGAGCGTAGAACCCGAGCTCCAGCTAGGCGTAGCAAAGGCACTAGCTAGGGAGCCAATTCAACTGAAGGAGGAGTAAGCGTTCGCTTAGATCGACGAGCAGCATGAGCACCGATGATGGGTCCTCGACACAAGGGCAACAAACCATATGACTGGGGCTACGTCTGCGTTCCCCGAGTTCGACTCGGAAATTCGTGGGACGGTGAAATTCGGCAACGGCTCTATCGTCGAAATCGAAGGGCGCGGTACCATCCCGTTCATCAGCAAAGGAGGCGAGCACCGCAAGCTAACCGACGTCTACTTCATCCCGAGGCTCAAGGCTAACCTTGTGAGCCTAGGTCAACTCGATGAGGCCGGCTGCTTCATTTCCATCGAGTGCGGGCTACTCAAAATCTGCGATGATCGACAACGGTTTGTTCACGCAAGTTGAGCGCACAACAAACCATCTTTACATCTTGGAGTTAGAGATAGAGCAACCCGTCAGCCTCTCGGCCAAGACCGAAGAGGTATCTTGGAGGTGGCACAAGTACGGGCACGACAAACTGTCTTTACATCCTGGAGTTAGAGATAGAGCAACCCGTCAGCCTCTCGGCCAAGACCGAAGAGGTATCTTGGAGGTGGCACAAGTACCGACACTTAGACTTTCCTGCTCTAGAAAAACTACAGAAGGAGAAGATGGTGCACGGTTTGCCGGCAATCAAAGGCATGAACAAGCTGTGCGACGGGTGCCTCATCGACAAACAGAGGCGCACCCCCTTTCCGTCTCAGACATCCTACCGCGCCGATGAGCCGTTGGAGCTTGTACATGGCGATATCTGCGGGCCCATCAAGCCGGCGACCCCAGGCGGTAAGACCCTTTTCCTCTTGTTGGTCGATGACAAAAGCCGCTTCATATGGCTGATTCTACTACAAGCGAAAAGTGAGGCGGTTAAGCACATTCAAGCGCGAGCGGAGGCCGAATGCGGGAAGAAAATGTGAGTGCTGCACACAGACTGAGGCGGAGAATTCACCTCAACAAGTTTCAGTAAGTACTGTGATGAGTTCGGTATACAACGACAACTAACGGCGCCCTACTCCCCCCAGCAGAACGGAGTGGTGGAACGCCAAAATCAGACAATCGTTGGGACAGCAAGGTCTTTGCTAATGACAGCCTAGAAGATTTTGGGGAGAGGCGGTAATGATGACCATCTATCTCCTCAATCGGTCGCCAACCCGAAGCCTCGAAGGGAAGACGCCATACGAGGCCTGGTACAACAAGAAGCCGGCAGTACATCATCTTCGAGTGTTCGGCTGCATTGCATACATGCAGGTAGCGCGTCCCCACCTCGCAAAGCTCGATCCCAGGGGGCTGAAAGTTGTCTTCATCGGCTACGAACCAGGAAGCAAGGCGTACAGACTCTATGATCCTGCGGGGGGGCGAGCTCACGTGTCTCGCGACGTCGTCTTCGACGAAAGCATCTTCTAGCAGTGGAATGACGTGATCGAGGCAGACCACAATCCAAATCAATTCATGGTGGAGTACCTCGTCACCGAGTCAGAAGAAGAAGGAGCCCAGCATCAAGAGCCGTCACCGCCGCCAGCAGGTGCACCCCCTGAACCCGTGGAGTTTGCAACACCACGGACTGCAGATTCCACACTGGATGCCAATCACGATGATGATCTGATGGTCAGGTACTGGAGGATGGACAACCTAGTGGAAGGAGGTGAACCACCTGGACGGGCGGCGCGCGAGCTCGAAGAAGTGGCCGAACTGCATACCATCAGTACCGATGAACCGAACACCTTCGCAGAAGCAAAAAGGAACCTGTGCTGGCTGAAGGTAATGCAGGAGGAGATGACATCCATCACCGAGAACCAGACATGGAGTCTGGAGGATATGCAACCGGGACACCGAGCCATAGGGCTCATATGGGTCTTCAAACTGAAGCTCAACGAAAAGGGAGAAGTTGTGAAGCACAAGGTCCGTCTAGTGGCGAAGGGCTACGTCTAGAAGCAAGGAGTGAACTTCAAAGAGGTATTTGCGCCGGTGGCAAGGTAGAATCCGTCCGTCTTTTGCTGGCAATCGCGGCACATTTCTCTTGGGAGGTCCACCACATGGACGTGAAGTCCGCTTTCCTTAACGGAGAGCTGAAGGAGACCATCTACGTCCGACAAGCACCTGGTTTCCTGGACAACGATAACTCGAGTAAGGTACTATGCCTACACAAGGCACTCTACGGGCTTCGGCAAGCACCACGAGACTGGAACACGAAGCTCGACAGTACCCTACTGTCATTAAAGTTTAAGCGTTGTGCCTCTGAGCATGGCATGTACACGCATGGCCATAGCGAGCAGTGACTGATTGTGGGAGTGTACATCGATGACCTCATAATCACTGAGGGCGACATGGAAGTCCTCGGAAGGTTCAAGAGGGAGATGTCAAAGAACTTCAAGATGAGCGATCTCGGTGTACTCAGCTACTACCTTGGCAACGAACTGCAACAGAGTACTACCGGCATCACCATCTGCCAAAGTGCGTACGCGAAGAAGCTGCTGGACACAATTGGGCTTGCGGACAATAACCCTACAAGGACGCTAAAGGAGGCCTTACTCCAACTAAGGAAGACCGACACTACGACGATAGTCGACGCCACCAATTACCGCAGCATTATTGGGAGCTTGCGCTATCTGGTAAACACTCGCCCTGACCTTGCTTTCTCAGTTGGATATGTGAGTAGATTCATGGAAGCACCTCGGGAAGAGCATCTTGTGGCTGTCAAGCGCATCCTGCGCTATGTGGCTGGAACTAGTGGTTGGGGTGTTAGATACAGCGCAAGGAAAGAAAAGACGAAGCTTGAGCTGGTCGGCTACAGTGATAGTACCAACAGGATGATCTACTTCCTCTCAGGCGGCGCGATTTGCTGGCAATCAACAAAACAAAAGGTAGTTGCTTTGTCTTCCTGCGAAGCAAAATACATCGCCGCTTCGACGGCGGCAGCACAGGGGGTCTGGCTTGCGCGACTGATGGAAGAACTCATCGGGAGAGAAAGCGATCCACCAATGCTATACGTGGACAACGAAGCTACGATCTCCCTGAATAAAATTCAGTTTTGCACGACTGAAGCAAGCACATAGAAATCAAATTCCACTACATCCGAGAATGTGCAGATCGAGGCCTTATCAAGATTGACTTCATCCGAACAGAGGAACAGCTTGGAGACATCTTCACCAAGTCTCTGGCACGAGTAAAATTTGAGGAACTACGTTCAAAGATCGGAGTTCAACTAATAAGGTAGATATACCACAGGTTTTAGGAGGAGATTATTAAAAGCCTGAGGTTTCCTTACTTAGATTTACACGTTTTAATTAGTTGATTAAATATCTTCCTTTGACCGTTTGACAAACACGTCGAATGGATTACCAATTTTGTAGGTGGTCATTTTGGAGGAAATGGCACAAATTTAGTTGCCACTCTCCGGCCATTTTTAGGATAGTTAATTATTTAAATAGGTGAATCTGTTGAGAAGAAAAAATCACCTCCTTTTTTGCAAAGTCAAATTGCAATTCTCTCTCTCTCTCTCTCTCTGTTATTTTTACAGGTTTTATTTTCTTCCAACGACTTTTCTCTCTCTTCCCGTCAAACGATTTCCTCTCACACTAGAAAAGGATTTCTCTGACCGATTGTCGAAAAACAACAACGACAACACATTAACGAAAATTCCTCACTTCGATGGTCACTATGATCATTCGAGTGAATTGATGGAGAACTTGCTTAAAGCAAAAGGCTTATAGAGCTTGGTGAATGGTTTTTTGGAACTAGTAGGAGGGACAGAATTGACTACTGCACAACAAGAACATCTTGACAATGTTAGAGTCAAGGATCACCAGGTAAAGCATTACGTGTACCAGGCAATTGATCGAACTGTCTTTGAACAAATCTTGGACCGTCACACATCTAAGATTGTTTGGGACTCAATGAAGAGAAAGTTTGGTTGAAACCAAAGAGGGAAGAAATCACTTCTTAATGCATTAAGAAGAGAGTTTGAGGTTCTGGAGATGAGAAATGATGAAACCATCACTGAGTATTTTGCAAGAGTGATGCAGGATGCTAATAAGATGAGAGCAATGGAAAGGAAATGCCAGAAAAGAAAATTGTAGAAAAAATCCTACGCACCCTAAAGGACAAATTTACGTACATTGTAGTATCCATTGAAGAATCAAAAGATACTGATACTATGTCCATTAATGAGTTACAAAGTTCGTTAGTGGTGCATGAACAGAAATTTCGACGCCCCAGCAACATATAAAGAACAGGTGCTGAATGTTGTAGGTCATCAAGTAGAAACAATAGAGGGAGAGGAACGTACAGAGGAAGAGGGCGTGGAAGAGGGAGAATAAATTTCAACAAAGCAACTATTGAATGTTATAAGTGTCACAACTTATGACATTTTCAGTATGAATGTCCAAAGTGGAAGAATGAAGCAAATTATGCTGAGCTTGACGAAGAAGATGAGATGCTGCTGATGGCCTATGTAGAACTCCATGGATCAAGGAGAAGTGACGCCTGGTCTTAGACTTAGGTTTCTCAAATCACATGTGTGGTAATGAAAACATGTTTTCAAGCTTAAATAAAACTTTTACTCACAGTGTCGAGCTTGGAAATAATACCAGAATGAGAGTGTCTAGAAAAGGTACTGTAAAATTATTTTTGCAAGAAAATTGTTATACCATTAGAGAAGTATATTGAACACCTGAACTCAGAAACAATCTTTTAAGCGTTGGACAACTTCAGAAAGAGGGAGTAGATGTACTGTTTAAAAATGGAGTACGCAGTATTTATCATCCACAAAAGGGGAAAATAGCAAAATCAATTATGAGTGCAAACCGAATGTTCAGTTTGCTTGCGGAGTCATAAATCACAACAACTGAAGGGAGCTACCTCCAAGTCTCTAATACAGATCAATCAACACTTTGACACTATCGTTATGGTCATCTCAGCTACAAAGGCCTTCGTAATTTGAAACATAAAAAAACATGGTGGAAGGTTTGCTGCAAATTGTTGATCCAAGCATCACTTGCAAAGCATGTATAAAGCGCAAACAACATCGAACTTCGATTCCAAAATGCAGTCAGTGGAGAGCAACTGAAAAATTGGGACTTGTTTATGCTGATTTGTGTGGTCCGATTATGCCGCCTTCAAGCAGCGGAAAAAGGTATGTGTTGTGTTTTATATATGATTTTTCTAAGAAGGCATGGATGTACTTTCCTGTTGAAAAATCAGAAACATTTTACCATTTTAAATGTTTCAAAATTCTAGTGGAAAAAGAAGTTGAAATGCCCATAAAATGTCTGAGAACAGATAGAGGAGGAGAATTCAATTTGGCAGAATTTAATGACTTTTGCAAGCAGCATGGAGTGAAGATACAACTGACCACAGCTTATACTCCACAATAAAATGGAGTAGCTGAATGCAAATGTCGTACAGTGATGAACCTGGTAAGAGCTGTGTTAACAGAAAAGAAAGTACTAAAGAGATTCTGGCCTAAAGCTGTTGTGTGGGTGAATCATGTCTTAAATCGATCACCAACTCTTGTAATAAAAGATGTGACACCAGAAGAGGCTTGGAGTGGAGTAAAACCATCAGTTGACTATTTTCAAGTTTTCGGATGTGTGGGATATGTTCATATTTTAGATGCTAAGAGGAAAAAGCTTGAAGATAAAAGTGTAAGTTGTGTTTCATTTTGAATTAGTGGTGAATCCAAAGGGTACATAATGTTTGATCCTATTGCAAACAAAATCATAGTTAGCCGCGATGTAATTTTTTATGAGGATCATGAATGGGATTGGAAAAATTCTAAAAATGAAACTGATTTAGATTGGGAGAAAGCATTGAAATTTTAGAAGACACAGAACAATACACAAGTTCAACTTCATCGATTAACTCAGATGGTGAAATTGAACCTGCTGTTGCACTTGCTGCTGAACCTACTACTACACCTGCTATTGAAATTGAACTAGGTTTGACTATAAGGGAGGGTAAAAGTAGACGCCCACCTATATGGTCAGTTGATTATGTTTCCGGTGAAGGTTTGTGTGAAGAAGATGATGTTAACATGATATTTTTTACAAATTCAGATCTGATAAAATATGAGGAGGCGATCAAAAACTCAAAGTGAAGGATTTCCATGGATAAGGAGATTAAATCCATTGAAAAAAATCAGACTTGACACTTAGTAGCTATAACGATACACCTTCCAAGGGAGGAAAAAAACCGCCAAAAATCTCACGATTTTCGGCGGGATCCACTTCGACTCCCTTAAACCCTAGGAGTGGCCGCCTCCTTTAGGTAGGAGCAGACGCCAGTGTACTTCGGAGAAAGGAGAGGCAGACGCACCACCGGAGACGAACGAACAATGACGCTTCCACCTGTGACAGTAGCCAAGCTCCACGATTAAAGTTGTCGAGGCTTTCTAACGAGGAAGACGAAGCGGTAGGCATGGGTCGACCCTCGGCATTCTGCGAGTCGTCTCAGCCAGCATGCAGCCCGCACCTTGCAGGTCGCACTCGAACACCACCCCTGGGCCCCGTTACCTTTCGGCCCAAACCGTAGGCACGCCCAGAAACCCTGCGCCGACAGTGTTCTTCGCAGCCATCGGTTTCAGCTCCATCGGCGGCTCCGTGCACTCCCAGCTTGGCAGTGCGGCTCAGCTTGGCGGCTCGACATCCGAATAGTATACCGATTCCTAGATTTTCGACCTTCTAGAGCCATTCCCACTCTTGTTTCAACTATGTGAGGTCAGTATAACTCCATTTTGACAAAATGGCTTGCGATAGGGACATACCTTGGTAGCTAGGCATAAGGGTTAGTTGTGAAAGGGCTCTAAGTGTATCATGTTATCTTATAGGAGGTAGTTAGACTTTGGAGTTGGTGTTGTGGGTGACTTCGGCCAAGGCCAAGAAGGTAAGTAACCTTACTGTTGCCGTTAGTTATGTATGTATGTTGGTGCGTGCCCTGTGGCCCTTGCATGCACCATGTGTGTTGTTGATGTATGCTAGGTTAGATGTTTCTTGAAGTGGAATGCTATGTATGCCATGTTTATGTATATGTTTCTTGCAGTGGAATGCTATGTATGCCATGTTTATGTATGTGATTCTTACCGTGAAATGCTATGTATGCCATGTTTGTGTATATGACGTTTGTGACACGGTTTGCTACCTTGTATGTATGAGCTTGATTGACATGTCATGATTGTAATGAGAACCCCGCATGCCATGAATGTGATGACTAGTATGCTATGATATGCTTACCCGATGTTGACCCAATTATGCTATGTAATGCGGTGAGGGGATGGAACGTTGTATGTATAATGCCATGGAGGTAAATCTCAAGAACCTCATGCACGATATGGTTATGTACCTGGGGCACTCCCCGTTATGCTACTCATGATAAGGACGCGTATATTCAATATTGTATTCGCCATGATATCATGCAGGCCCTCCTTTATCCGTGGCGTCTAGTATTGTATGTCATACATACCTGACCAAGCTAAGCCCAGGGAGTTTGCTTGCGAACTCGCTTGGTGGACCCACAGTCATACACGTGGGCCATGTGTGGGAAAGTACCATGCATCCACCCCCACCCGGACAAAGCAAGGGCCTAAGGCCATGGGAAGGAATGGAAGACAGACCCCTCTCTCAGTTTCTTTCTTTTAACACTTGTGCTCATGTAGGTGTATTATGTGCGACATGTATATGTATTGTGTGCGACTGCTTGTATCCGGATGTATGATTATATGCTTAGCCCCAACAGTGGGCGACTTACTAGGTATTTTATATAATACTCAAGCCACGTGCTACTCATATTTTTAGGTAATGGAAAGGCTCCCATGTACAGCTGACGGTGGATGCTGCGAAGGCCATAGAAATCTTGAGAAGAGTTTGTAGTGTCCTAGGCGCCTTGTTGGATTTTTTTGGTTCATAGTTATTGAAATTGTTTCCTCTAGTTCTCTGTTGTTTATTTCTAGGCTAGGTTGTCGTTATTGATTTCCCCAGGTATGAACTGCTTATAATAATGAACGCATTGTCGTTATTGAGACTGTCTTACATGAACTCTTGTTCTGTTGATTATGCAAGTATAAGGTAACGTCACTAATTAGTTTAGAGAAAATTAGGGGCGTTATAGTAGCTCTACCTGCTGGTGCTAAGAAAATTGGGGTAAAATGGATTTATAAAACTAAGCTAAATGAGCTTGGAGAGGTTGACAAATGCAAGGCAAGATTGGTGGTAAAAGGATACACACAAGAGCATGAAATTGATTACACTGATGTTTTTGCGCCAGTAGCTAGAATGAATACTGTGAGGATGATCATAGCTTTTGCAGCTCAGAAAGGCTGCTAACTTTATCAGTTAGATGTAAAATTAGCTTTTCTACATGGAGAATTGAAAGAAGATATCTTTGAAAGAACAACCAAGAGGATATGAAAAAAAGGGGAGTGAACATTTGGTGTGTAAGCTCAACAAAGCACTCTATCGATTGAAACAGGCACTTAGAGCATAGTTCAGCCGATCGAATCCTACTTCATTAAAGAAGGTTTTGAAAGTAGTTCTAGTGAGCATACACTCTTTGTTAAAAGGAAAAAAAGTAACATTTTGATTGTAAGCTAACAAAGAAAAAAAGTAACATTTTGATTGTAAGCATATATGTTGATGATCTTTTGTTTACTACCAATTGATAAAACATTACTAGGAGAATTTAAATGTTCTATAAAAAAGGAGTTCGATACGACTGATTTAAAACAAATGAGGTTCTTTCTAGGAATTGAAGTAATACAACGATCAGATGATATTTTTATTTGTCAAATGAAGTATACAGCTGAGGGTTTGAAGCGATTTGAGATAGAAAATTACACCCCTGTCTGTAATCCCATTGTTCCAGAACAAAAAAAATTGGTAAAGATGAAAATGGCATTAAAATGGATGCAACTTTTTTCAAACAGACAATAGGAAGCTTGATTTATCTCACTGTCACTCGTCCTAATCTTATGTTTGTTTTCAGTCTAATAAGTCGTTTTATGGCTTGTCCAACGCAACAACATTTTGTAGTAGCAATAAGAGCTTTGAGGTACTTGAAAGGTACAGTTAACTATGGTGTATTCTACAAAAGGGGAGGAGTGAGTGATCTGATAGGTTTTACTGATAGTGACTATGCCGGCGACATAGAAGACCGCAAAAGCACTTTAGACTATGTGTTTATGATGAGTGAAGGAGCAGTGGCTTGGTCACTTTATCAACCACAGAGGCAGAGTTTGTTGTTGCTACTGCATAAGCATGTCAAGATGTTTGGATGAGAAGAATACTCAAGGAGATCGGTTCTTTATAGACAGAAGGAACCAAACTTATGTGTGATAATGCTTCAACTATTAAGTTGTCAAAAAATCCGGTTCTACATGGTCGTTCTAAGCACATAAGCGTGAGATTTCATTTTCTTAGGGATCTTACAAAAGAAGGCACTGTCAACTTAGTGTTCTGTGGTACTCGAGATCAACTTGCTGATTTGTTGACAAAGTCTCTCAAGTTGGAAGCATTTCAGAAGCTACGTAACGAACTTGGTGTACGTGATATTTCAGACTTCAACTAATTCTTGTAAAAAAAACTAGAATAAGGTTAAGGGAGGAAATGTTATGAATCACTGGTCTAGTTTTCTGTTTCAAATATAGTTCTAGTCTTTAGGATGTCCTATTCTTTGGGACTCTTAGGATTTTTCTGTTGATATTTTTATGTTCAACTACTTTACGTTATTTGTGGTTTCTATCTTTTTATAAAGGCTATATAATGTCATGTTCATACACCCTGCAGTGGTGTATAAGGTTTCAGATTTTTGTGCCACGTGCTACCACCATAGCAACCTTCACAATCTTCCACGAACTCTTCCCAAACTCTATTGCAAACTTGTGTTATCCAACTGACCAATAGAGATTAGGTTCTTCTTGAGACTAGGAATATATCTGACATCCTTCAAGGTCCACTGATTTCCTGCCGGAGTTCTTATGCAGACATCCCATTTTCCTTCAATCTTCAAATCTTTGTTGTCGGCAAGATACACCTCGAAATTTCCAGACTTGAAATTTTGAAACAACTCTTTATTTGAAGATGAATGAAAAGATGCACCTGAATCCAAAATTCAGGATTCAATCGGCACGCTGAGGATTAAAGCATTCTCAATGTCTTCAGCTGAATTTACCGAATTATCATCATCCTTTGATTTGTGATTCTGCTTTCTCTTTGTACAATGTGCCCGAAAGTGACCTTTTTCTCCACAACTCCAACACTTTCCATTTGGTTTGTTTGGAGATTTTACTTGGTTTCTTGATTTTGATCGTCCATTGTTTAGGCCCTTTGATTTACTTCTTCCCTTTCGATCAACGCTGAGAGTAGTGCCTAATGAATCTCCGATTTTCCGTTTGCAAATACTTTCGCTGAGAACTACATCTCGAATTTCATCAAACTTCAATTTATCAAATCCTCGTGGACTGTTAATTGCGGCAACAACAGTATCCCATGACTCGGGTAAAGATGACATCAAAATCAACGCTTTAATTTCATCCTCGAAATTAATTTCCACTGAACTCAATTGACTTACAATCATATTGAATTCATTTATATGACCAGCAATAGATCCACCTTCAGACATTTGTAGATTGAACAGTCTCCACATCAAATACACCTTATTCATAGTCGACGGTTTCTCGTACATATTCGACAACACCTTCAACAGATCTGACGTTATCTTCTCCTTGATGATGTTAAATGCCACGTTTCTGGAAAGCGTCAATCGGATCAACCCTAAGGCCTGACGATCCTTGAGCTTCTACTTCTCCGTGATCATAGTATCTGGCTTTATCCCCAACAGGGGTTCGTGAAAATCTTTCTAGTACATATAATCTTTAGTCTGCATCTTCAAAAAACTGAAATTAGATCCATCAAACTTTTCAATTCCAATCTTTGAAATTTCCATCTTCTCAGAACGTTGTAAATTTCGCCTCGCTCTGATACTAGTTGTTAGGATCGCTCAACAACGCACACACTCAATCACACAAAGAATAGGAGAGAGAAAATTCAAGAGAAATATTGGCTAAAGGTTTTATTAATGATTTCAGGTATGTACAACAAGAAACGATATAGGGAGAAAGAAAAGTACATGAGAACACTAATGGGTATATATGGTTATAATTTACTAAATATAGCTTCAGAGATTTAAAGTATGACATGTAATCTAAAAAATATATCTCTATCAAATTTTTACCAAATATCTATAGATTTTTACGAAATATCTTCCAAATATATCTCTACTAAATCCAGGCATCAGACTCTATATCCCAACAATTTAATACTCGAGCTTGACAAGAAATTAAATACTCGATTTTTTCTTTTAAAGTCAAACTTCTGTAATTTTATTGAGTGCCTTACCGGTCGAATTTGAGGCTGTGGTAGAAAAAAACATGCTAAACTTATGTAACTCAAGAAAAATATAAAAGAAAATAGTGAAAATTTTGAAAAATTGGTCAAAGTCAATCCAAAGGGGTAAATCGGTCATTTTCTTGATAGAGAGTTAGGGAGAGAGTCGAAATCTGCTTTAAACTGCCATTTGTAGTATGAATTTCCCCAGAGTTCAACAAGAATTTCTCCATGATCGGGAGAGAACCATTCTGGACTTTTGAATCACTCAATTCCATCAAGAATCGATAAATAACGGAAGGTATGATTTTTAGGTTCTTGATTCTAGATTTTTTTCAAATTCAAGAGTTCTTCTTGGAATTAGGTTCTAAATTCTTAGTATGTTACTTCTGGAGTGATTTTGCACAAGTTTTAGACCCAAAGGTGGTGTTCTTGTTAAAGATCACGTATTTGTTTAGATTGTTGTCAGTTAGTATCTAATTAAATCTCCGTTAAGAGTTAGATTTAGTATTTTGATTTGATTTAATTTTGATTTGATTAGATTTTGTTTTGATTTGTTTGCTGGTTTGTTACTAGATTTTTCTGCAGATTTTTAGGTAGATTTTCTAAATATCTTTTTGTATTCTCTTGTGTATATATATAGAACATTCTTGCTATTCATAATTCAATCTTCTCATCAACCATTCAATAACTCAATCTTTCACTAACAATTGGTATCAGAGCTATCTTCTTAAGGGATCTATGAGATCAAGATGGAGGGAGAATTTAGTTTTTCACTGTTGCACCACCAGTCTTCGATGGAGACAATTATCAAATGTGGGCAGTTCGTATGGAGACTTATTTGGAGGCCTTGGATCTTTGGGAAGCAATAGAAGAGGATTACGAGGTCCCTCCGCTTCCAGCAAATCCTACTATAGAACAAATCAAATTACAGAAGGAAAAGAAGACAAGGAAATCAAAGGCGAAAGTTTGCCTATTTGCCGTTGTATCTCAAATGATCTTCATGCGAATAATGTCCCTCAAAACAGCAAAGGAAATCTGAGATTATCTCAAGGCCGAATATGAAGAAGATGAGAGGATTCATGGAATGATTAGGGATTTCGAGTTGTAGAAAATGAAGGAGTCGGAGTCGGTGAAAGAGTACTCTGACAGAATTCTCAGCATTGCCAACAAGGTGAGATTGCTTGGTTCTATTTTAAATGATTCCAGGATCGTTGAAAAGCTACTAGTCACTGTTCTAGAGAAGTTTGAAGTCACCATTACTACTCTGGAGAACACTAAAGACTTGTCAAAGATTTCTCTTACAGAGCTCTTGAATGCTTTACAAGCACAAGAGCAAAGGAGGTCTATGAGGCAAGAAGGGGTGATTGAAGGTGCCTTACTTGTTAAGCATCAAAACAGCCGCAGGTATAAAAACAACAAAAATTTCAAAATCAATTGACGTATGGAGATTCATCTGCCAATTATCAAAAGACAAAAGGAGGAGGTTTCAAAAAATCCTATCCACCTTGCCGCCATTGTGAGAAGAAAGGTCATCCACCATACAAGTGTTGGAGAAGACCTAACGCCTTCTACTCCAAATGCAATCAACTTGGATATGAAGCTGTGATCTGCAAAGCCAAAGATCTGGTGAAAGAAGTAGATGCACAGGTAGTTGATCAAGAAGAAGAAGATCAATTGTTTATGGTCACTTCTTCCTCAAGCAAAGAATCAAGCGAGAGTTGGTTGATTGACAGTGGGTGCACAAATCACATGACATATGACAAGGAGTCTTTTGAGGAATTAAGAGACACTGAACTCAAGAGAGTAAGGATTGACAATGGTGAACACTTGGAAGTTAAGGGAAAAGATACAGTAGCTATAACAAGCTATGAAGGTACAAAATTTATTCTAGATGTTTTATTTATGCCTAAAATTGATCAAAATCTCTTGAGCGTTGATCAGTTACTTAATAAAGGCTATAAAGTGTTGTTTGAGAATAAGCGGTGCTTGAACAAAGATGCTAGTGACAAAGACTTGTTCAACGTCAAAATAAAAGGAAAAAGCTTTGCTCTAAATCCAACGGCCTTTATATCCAGAGCTAGTGCCACTGGGACTTGGCACAAAAGACTTGGGCACTTTCATCATCGAGGTTTGCTTCAGATGCAGTCAAAGAAGCTGGTAGAAGAACTCATTGACATTGATGATAACATGCCTCCTTACCGTGCTTGTCATTTTGGGAAGCAACAGAGGCAACCCTTTCCTAAACAGGCATGGAGAGGCTCAAAAAAGTTGCAACTGGTTCATACTAATCTTTGTGGTCCTCAACGAACACCATCATTAAATGGTAATCTTTATTACATTGCTTTTATTGATGATCTAACAAGAATGTGTTGGATATTCTTGCTGAAGCAAAAGTCAGAAGTTGCGGGTGTATTTTGGAAATTCAAAGCCAGAGTTGAGAATGAAAGTGCATGCTTGATTCAGACTATAAGATCAAATAATCGCAAGGAGTACACTTCAGAAACTTTTAACAGATTTTGTGAAGAGGCTGGAATTGAACATCAATTGACAGCACCATACACTCCTCAACAGAATGACGTCAGTGTCAGGAGGAATAAATTCATAATGGAGATGACGAGATGCATGCTTCATGAGAAGGATCTTCCAAAATGTTTTTGGGGAAAAGCAGCAAACACTATTATGTGCTTGCAAAATCGAATTTCAACAAAAGTTATGAAGGACCCGACACCATTTGAAGTTTGGTATGGTTATAAACCTTCTTTAAAGCTCGTTAGAGTATATGGGTGTCTTTTGCTTCATTTACATTCCACAGGTCAAGCGTGATAAGCTTGACAAAAAGTCAGAAGTTGGCATCCTTGTTGGCATGTTAGAAGAGTCTGAAGATGAACGACTAAAAGAGTCTAAAGATGAACAACAAGATGCTTTGGTTGATGATGCACCTATCAGAGGAGGAGCTTTCGATGATCGAGAAAAACAAAATCTGGGAGTTGGTTGATCGACCTCTAAACAGAAAGATTATTGGAGCAAGATGGGTGTTCAGAAAAAAGCTTGGAGTTTACAGCATCTAAACAAGGAGGAGTGTTAAAGATCACGTATTTGTTTAGATTGCTGTCAGTTAGTATCTAATTAAATCTCCGTTAAGAGTTAGATTTAGTTTTTTTATTTGATTAGATTTTGTTTTGATTTGTTTATTGGTTTGTTACCAAATTTTCTGCAGATTTTTTTGATAGATTTTCTAAATATCTTTTTGTATTCTCTTCTATATATATACAGAGCATTCTTGCTCTTCATAATTCAATCTTCTCATCAACCATTCAATGCTCTTCATAATTCAATCTTCTCATCAACCATTCAATAACTCAGTCTTCCACTAAGAGTTCTGATGAACGCCAAGAGACTAAAAACTTTGGTAAGCTTTTAGTTTTGGACAACTTTTGGACCCGATTATTTTTGGGAATGATTGACTAAATTTTTTTTAGAAAAATACCTATGTATAGATGGGTTGAAGGTCTACAACTTTTACGAAGAATCGTCTTGATTCAAGTTTCCTAAGAAACGTTATGAAAATGTTCAAAAATTAGAAAACTCACTAAAAACTGGAAATCGTGTAAACATAGTGGGAAGACGACGAACTAGGAGAAGACACGTGTCACACGGAGGAAAGGTGAATGGGGTTAGAATCGGCGGCGACATGCATCAATGAATGGTGGTGAAATGCGTCTGGAATTTGCAGTGAATGTGTGTCACACTGACCTGCCGTCAACATGCGGTCTGACTCGAGAACTCGCTCGCAACCCATCTTTCGTCTCGTCGAGTGTGCCATGCATCGCAATACTAAAATTCGAAGGAAACTTACGCCCACGTAGATCAAACTCAAGAACATGGCCTCAAATTGACCAATCGACGATTGACACATGTCGTAGAGGGGGCGTAGTGTAATTCTACATGAGCTACGATGAAGGCGGGTGAGTGCCTTTTTTTTTCTTTTTTTGTTGCTTCGTTTGGCCCCTTGTTACCAATTTTTCGTCCCGAATTCGATCCTAACCTTAATTTTGCTTGAATAAGGACCTACCAAATAAATATCAAGAATTTGGGGCTCTTACGGCTGTGTACGCCCGTGATTGACTTCTTCTTATTATTTTTTTTTATTCCATTTGGCCTTCATTTATTAGTTTTTCATTCTAAAGTACCATACACTACTTGAAACTATTCAGACTATGCCACTTAGAACGTACGAAGCCTTGGACATAGATTTTCAGATTTCATTGCTTGAAACATTAAATGTCTTCGACACAGGTTTCAGCCTACATCGCTTGGAACGTAAAAAACCTTGGGTATAGACTTTAGACTAAATTACTTGAAACGCATGAAACCTTGAACATAGGTTATCATGTTATTGTCTTGTGCCATAAATCAGAGGACAGGTGTCTTAGGGAATAGAACAAGAAACATAAATCAAGAGCAAGAACCAATGACAAGAATCAAGAACAAGAACCAAGAACCAAGAACCAAAAACCAAAAATTAGAACAAGGATCAAGCTCTAAATTCTCCGAACTAAGAAGCCAAAACGTCATAACTAAGGTTCTTAAATTTGAACCAAGGTTAATAACTCAAAACCCGACCAAGGTCCTTGAGCTAGACTATGATAAGAACTAAAAACTCAAGAACATAACGTAAGGATCTAAGTTTCTCAAGACAAGGACAAGAATATGATAAGAAAGAATATGATACCATTGTACCCATCATGGACAAAATTAAGAGCTTACAAATGGGCTAGACCATGATATATAAGAACTCAAAACTCAAGAACATAACGTAAGGATCTAAATTTCTCAAGATAAGGACAAGAATAAGACAAGAAAGAGTGTGATAACATAATACGCATCATGTATAAAATTAAGAGCCTACAAGTAGACTAGACCACGATAAGAACTCAGAACTCAAGAACATAACGTACGGATCTAAGTTTCTCAAGACAAGGATAAAAAACATATGTGATAGCTCTATCATGTTACATCAACCCACGATCTAACTCCTTCTCAAAAGCATTATAACTTGGTCCTCATTTACATGTATTCTAGAAAAATTTCTAAGAGGTCACCCAACATAGAATTGCTCTAAGTAAAACGTGCTTAATTATGAAGTTCCTATGATTGAACCACCAAAAATAAATGTACACTTTGTTGGTATAAGTATAACTTTCATTTCCTTTAAGTCTTTCTTAGCTATTCTATCCTCAGGGTCCTTCTCATTCGGATATGGTATCGGTTCATTCATGTACTTTGCTTTTACTCATGTGTCACATAACACGTACCTCGTTTCCCCTGCACATGTCATAAGTATAATATGTTATAATATGATGTATTATGTTATGCTTCGCTGTGTAATGCTATGATACGTCATGTTGTGCTATGATATGTCACAGTATGCTAAGATATGTTATGCTATGCTATGTTATGTCATGATAAGTTATGCCATGTATAAAAGCTCGGTCAAAATGTTGTCATGCCACATTACACAAAATTGTTATGAATTGGATGATTTGTGATGCATAAGCCTTTTTAGACCATATCATGAAAGTCATGTTATGTATGAAAGAATTTACGGACTTAATATGCTATATATGATTAGAAGTTTGTTTTGCATCATAAACTATATCATGGACTAAAGTTATGGGCACCTCATGCATAACTGTGTGTCATGTGAATTGAGATACATTCGCGTTATGATTTGTACAAATGTATATAATACGACTGATAACTTACAACATTTATGTATGCCATGATGTCATGACCGACGAACCAAGCCCAAAGGGTGTGTGAGCCTGCCTAGTGGACCTATTCTCGCATGCGTGGGTCGTATGTAGAGAAGTATTACATATCCAACCTTGTCTGGACTGGAAAGCCACCTAAGGCCATGACGAGGATGGCTGTGATGACAAGTTGAAGAACATGAAACCTATGTAAGGATAGATACATTTCATCTTTTCGTAGTCTTCTATTAGAATAGGACATAACCATTAGAAAACTACTCATACCTACTTTGATTGGCCACACGACAATAGACATTACCCAAACGTATAGGATGAATTTGTTGGCAACCAAATGGTCCCGTTTATAAGAATATTGGTAGATTTTTTTTTTCCTTTTCTAAATTTGAAATACTATATATTCATATCTAACATATATAAATATATATATTAATCTAAATAAGTATCATAAAATATCATAATAAATATATATTTTTTCTTTTATATTTTTAATTTAAATATTTTTTAAAAAATTAATTAAACTGATTTTTTAATGTTATTACACGCGAACAAGTACCATTAAATTAATTAATCAATTTTCATTAATTAACTGGATCAAGTTATTATAGACCTAAAGTTGTACTCTTATGCACGGTGAAATAAATTATGCCTACAAGTAGGTTGATTTTTCACGAATTGTTCGTAATTACAGCTACTTTCCTAATTACATCTTTCACCTTAATTACAACTATACTATAATGAAAAAAATATACTTATGATCTAACTCTAAATTAAGTTCCTCTCGAACCAATAAGAGACTGGAGTAAGTACATTAGAAGAGTTTCCGTAAAACAACTACTTATCATTAGAAAATTTTGTGTAATTGTATTTTATTTTTCTATTTAAAAATCTAAAAAAATATATTTTAAAATAACATTTTAATATTCTAAAATTTAGTAACAAACAAAGTTATCCAAAATTGAGAGGTGTTTGTTACACAGCTAAGTTGTTTTTTCCGACAATTTCAAAACATCAAATTCTGATGTGGACCACCGACTTAAACAACATGGTATACGTGGCAATATTAAAGTCACTCATATGACACGTGGACCCACCAATTCCCATCTTTTTATAAAGTGAGCCTTGTGGCTCCAGATTTTTCAATAAATAAATAAATAAATTACTCAACGTGTTTCTTATTATTATCATTAATTTCTTATTAAAATGTTATAATTTGACCCATATTTATTGTCCGTGACTTGTAGTGATACGAGAGTCCTCTCAACTGATTTAGGGAGGTTCATCTGATTTAGGGAGGTTGGTTCATAATCAATGAATGCTCTCTCCGCTTATGCACAAAGTGGACAATATCATACTATTGTGGAGAGTCGTGTTCGTCTAACATGATATTAGAGTCATGCCCTAGACTTAGTCCTGCCAATAGATTGGTAAATCTTCACATGTTGAACAAGCAGTCAAGCCTCCACGAAGGTACAGTAAAAAATGACTAACACTCCAAAAGAAAAATGAGTCGAGTCTCGATTAAGGGGAGGTGTTGGATGATAAAAGTTACCTCCCATATAAGATGGTTCGGGGATGGACCAAGGCAGAAACGGGTGGGTATGTGACACCCGAATAGAGGATAGATATATGAATGAACTGGGACCCGATCCAAAAAAGAAAAAAGGATGAATCCGTTACTGTTACCATAATTACAAAGAAGAAAACATGGAAATGATGGGAAATTGATGGCAATGATGAAAGCAGTGACATCAGGTAGAAAGTTGATAAATGTGGAGGCCGTGGTTGAGTTTGTAATCGGAGAGCAGCCATGGGAGGAGAGGAAGTGAGCAACAAGCAGGTGATCTTGAGAGATTTCGTCACTGGGTTTCCTAAGGAATCAGATTTCCATGTCAGGACCTCTTCCATTTGCTTGAAGCTTCCCCAATCCTCCAAAAATGGCGTTTTGGTGAAGAATCTCTTCTTATCGTGTGATCCCTACATGAGAATCCTCATGCTCCAAGCCTACGTGCCGTTCCCCATCGATTCTTTCACTCCGGGCTCGGTGATTATACTCTCCCTCACTTCTCTTAGCTTAATTTTGCACGGGAGAAATGACTGTGGTAAAATCCTCCCCTAAAACAAAGTACACCATAGAGCCTCCTCTCTTGAGGTCTATGTAGCCCTCGAACAAAGTTCCCTTTTGTTCGACACATGAGTCACTTTTGACTACACCTTACACCATAGAGCTTCCCCTGAGATCTATGTAGCCCTCGAACAGTCTCCCCTTAATCGAGGCTCGATTCCTTCTCTGGAACTCTCGAACAAAGTACACCTTTTGTTCAACACATGAGTCACTTTTGACTACACCTTTGAGGCTATAAATTTCTTTGTTCGATACTTGAGGAATTTATTGACATGGCTCTAATACCATATTAGGAAGCACGACTAGTATGATATTGTCAACTTTGAGCATAAGCTCTCATGGCTTTGTTTTTGGGCTTCCCCAAAACGTCTCATACCAATGGAAGTATATTCCTCACTTATAAACACACGATCATTCCCTAAATTAGCCAATATGGGATTCCCTCCCAACAATTATCAACATGGGAAGGTTCGTGATTTCTAACAAAATCTAAATTACTAAAACAGGTGATATATGGGTATGGCGTGGCGAGGGTTTTGGAATCAAGAGAGCCGAATTTGAAAGAAGGCGATTTGGTATGGGGAGTAACTGGCTGGGAAGAATATAGTGTGATTGAAGAGACACAAAAGCTGTTCAAAATCCAACATTTAGATGTCCCTCTGTCGTATTACACTGGAATTCTTGGTACCAGTTTTGATTGCTTGAAATAAAACATGAAAATGGAACATAATTGTATTGTTAGTGTATTCTAAGGTTGGTTGTTTTGTGGCTCAGGTATGCCTGGTGTTACAGCATACTTTGGATTCTATGATGTTTGTTGTCCCAAGAAAGGGGAGTCTGTGTTTGTTTCAGCTGCTTCTGGTGCTGTTGGTCAGCTTGTTGGTCAGTTTGCTAAGCTGTTGGGTTGCTATGTTGTTGGTTCTGCTGGTACTCAACCAAAGGTGCGTCTCTTCACTCTTCTCATTCAACCACTTCAAAACAAAATAAAAAACACTCACAAAATACACTTTCTACTCAAAACGTTCTTGAATAAAATGTATAACGATGACTATTTAAAGAAACGTTTATAATGCGCATTTGCTCGGGAGAGGTTTCCATACCCTTATAAACAATGTTTATAATATGCATCGGCTAGGAAGAGGTTTCCACACCCTTATAAATAATATTGTGTTCCCCTCTCCAACCGATGTGGGATCACACAATTCACCTTCTTCGAGGTCCAGCGTTCTCGCTGGTACTAGTTCCCTTCTTCTGGGTCCCCTCAATCCACCCCCTTTAGGGTCCATTGTTCTTACTGACACACATCGCCTCGTGTTTACCCCCTTTCGAGGCTCAGAGTCCTTGCTGGCACACCGCCCGATATCTGGCTTTGATACAATTTGTAACGGTCTAAGCCCACCACAAGTCGATATTATTCTATTTGAGTTTTTTCTTTCGGGCTTCCCCTCAAAGTTTTTAAAACGCGTTTACTAGGTAGAGGTTTCCACACTCAATGTTTTGTTTCCATCTCCGACCGACGTGGAATCTCACAAAAGCACTAACATTTTTTCCAGTAGAAATGCCAGAAATGCTTCCCAGTTAATAATTTTTCCTAAAAATATTTTTCACGATTAATTTCTTAATGCATGCATGTTTTCCCTACTCGTAATTCGTCCATGATGATTAATGTTCGATTTTAAACAAATCGAGCTTTTCGACTCACATCAATCAATTTTATGCGAAGATTGAGCTCCTCAAGAACAAGTTTGGATTTGACGAAGCATTCAACTACAAAGAAGAACCCAACTTGGATGCAGCTCTCAAAAGGTTCATACTTTCATAATTCCTTAAACAAATTCTCCATTTCTTAAGCTCAAGAACTAATTGAAGAAGTTGGTATCATTTATGGGGCAGATACTTCCCAAAAGGCATAGATATCTACTTTGAAAACGTGGGAGGCAAAATGCTGGATGCCGTTCTTGGGAACATGAGTATCCATGGAAGAATTGCAGTGTGTGGAATGATATCACAATATAATCTGGAGAACACAGAGGGAGTACACAACTTATTGAATATTGTTTTGCAGCGAATTCGTATGCAAGGCTTTGAATGTTTTGATTACTACCATCGCTATTCTGAGTTTTTGGATGCTGTTTTGCCGCTCATTCGTGCGGGGAAGCTTAGTTATGTGGAGGACATAGCCGATGGCCTCAACGCTGGCCCTGCCGCTCTTGTCGGCCTCTTTTCTGGCCGCAATGTTGGGAAGCAAGTCGTTGCTGTGTCGGCTCAATCTTGCAATTGAATCACTTGTTTGGAGATTGTCTTTCATGTTTGATTTGTATTGTCTTCCTTGAATTTCCCTTTCTTTTCTTGAAAATTGCAAAATAATGTTGGAATATGAATGCGAAATTGAAGCTCGAGGTTAGAAATTACTATCTCCATATTGTTTATTTTGAGTATAAGTTCTCTAGGTAGTGTTCATTACCCTTAATCGGAACTCGACTCCTTCTCTAGAGTCCTCGAACAAATTACACCATTTTGACTACACCTTCAAGATTCACAACTTCACAACGTCTTTGTTCGACATTTTAAGATTCTATTGACATGACTAAGTTAAGGGCATAGCTCTGATACCATGTTAGGAATCACGTACCTCCAGAATGGTATGATATTGTTCACTTTGAGCATAAACTCTCGTGACTTTACTTTTTGGTTTCCCCAGAGGGCCTCATATGAATGGAGATACTGCTCGTTACTTCTAAATCCGTGATCAATCCTTTAATTAGTTGATGTGGGACTCATCTCCCAACAATCCTCACCATTTCACTCGTTTCATAGAATAAACCCGAACTTATTGTTAAGTTTTTAAAAAATGTATCTTTTTCTGTTTATGATTCAATTTTTATATCCCAAACAATGTATCTAAACAAATGTTCAAATTCGATTCAATCAAACCCGACTATGCATGAATATCCATACCTTTTAGTCCTTTATTAAATAATTGCTTTTATGGAAAAGTTGGCAATAAAACTACTTTATTTGGTCCATTGTGTATAGATTGAGCTACTCATAATTAAGTTTGGATTTGATTAAGGCCATTAATATCACTTATTTAATTAATGGTTTAACCATAACCTAATTTTATTTATTAATAATTTTAGTATTTTAAAATATCTTAAGAGGGAGCTTAACTTTGTATCTATGGTGCTACCTTACATCCGCGATGCTTCGTTAGGTCACCCGATTTGATGTGTATTCTATTGTTCTATGTGGCTCGGAGGTTTGAAGGAAATACAAGTGCACTCGGGCTCCATAATTGATGTCGTCATCCATACATGGGTGTCATACTTTTACCTAGAAAAAGACGGATTCTCCTAGCTTTCGTCTCTCAGTGTCAATGTCGGGCCAACAAACTGCT
The DNA here is from genome assembly GCF_002738365.1 of Cucurbita moschata. Lineage (NCBI taxonomy): Eukaryota > Viridiplantae > Streptophyta > Magnoliopsida > Cucurbitales > Cucurbitaceae > Cucurbita > Cucurbita moschata. Next base: position 192,980 of record NW_019268612.1, on the reverse strand, counting down.
TTCGCCGTTGGTGTTCTTTTCGATCTCTACGCATGCATTTCACTGCTCCGCTGAAAATTTCCTCTGCCCCTACCATACTCTAGCTTGGTAGTTTCCACTGCCTATCCAGAGTTGAGCACTGAGATTTGACAGCGGACTTAAAAAGCCACCGACAAGCGCTTTACGCCCAATCATTCCGGAGTGTAGTTTGAGTATTTAAAAATACTTAGTAAATAGATGTAACAACCCTATTTTTCCTAATAAAATTGAGACGCCACTATGTGCGTGACGTGATTACAAAATTTATTTAAAACATTTCATAAGCGGTGCCATGGATTTAAACATTCGTGAAATCTATTTCAAGTTCAAAGTAATAGAAATCGCTCTGATCTAACCTAAGAGATACAATTAAGTAGAAACGCAACTACCCTAGTGATTTAATGTCTTCATACCTTTACCCTAGCAATTTAATGAAATAACACGTCATCTGTATAGAGGTATCTTACCTTTACCTGAAAAAGAAGTAGCACGTGACTTGCGTAATTAACAATACTCAAGAAGTGACTATTGTTGAGGTTGGAAAATGCATCACAAGTAATCATGTTGGGACGTATCTTTTCATAAAAACATTTCATAGCCTTTTAACTCTATTTTCCAATCCAGGCAAACACTACACATGACTCACGCACGCGTGCATGGATCTACCAACTATGGTAAAATTAGCATCGGTATATCCTCGCTTAAGCTAGGGGAAGCACACCCCATACGTTGCCATCTTGGTCTCAACAGAATTATTCTTGACTTGCACAGATTAACCACAACATTTCCTCGTCCACATCTCTTACTAAACTCTTTTAGTGGAGTCCATCCACTTGTTGGAAGTACACTTCAGCAAACTTTTTACTTCGTCATCTTCATAATGTGATTATGTTCCTGAGAAAGTAATCGAGGACGATGATTAGTTTAAGTGAGAGAGAGTGTCGCAACCATACTATGAATATAGTAGATTGTGCCTCCCATATGCAGACAGATAAGGCGGTGACACGGAAGTGACGCCAACCGACCAAGTGAGAGTCGAGACAAGTCAAGTGCCATACAATTGGTGAAGAACCCAATTTATAATTCACAGATAAAAAATATTAGAAGGCGATATCATTCATTTGTAGGTCAGTAGAAGAAGGTGATATGTGTTTTGGGAAGATAGACAGTGCATCCAACGTAAATGTTGACAAAATGTGTTGATGTTGGAAAATTGAGGTTGTACAAAGCATTGACTAATCTTATCTATAGCTTCTATAAATGTTGTGGCGCGGTGAAGATATTGATGATGGGAGGATCTTTTGAGAATGAATTTTAGATTGATTGGACCAATCTCGCGGGGGAATTGTTAGGTTGTGGAACCTGATGTTTACTTATAGGTTAAGTTCATTTGAGCCCAATTCAGATTTCGATGATTCGGCTCCAAACACAATGGGTATTTCGATGTCAATTCAAAAATTTATGGGTTAAACTCAAATAATACAAAACCACATGGTCTAACCATTTGCATGAACCACCAATAAACACATCTACAATGACCTTATAGTTGCACATTAAAAATTCAAAAATCAGAGAAATAGTCCAAAATATAAAAAATTTTGAGAAAAAACATCACAGAATAAAAAAAACTTGAAAAATAAACATCGGAAGGCTACTTTTCTAAAACAACCAAGTTAGTGATTCAAGCTAATTAGAAACTATGGGCTGTTGACATTAAGGTAAGTGTGCGATGAAATTGGAGAAAAATTAACTAATATGGCTGCAAATGGGACAAAACATCAAGCGCCCAAATAATTGTCACGGTTGCACATTTTCAACCTTAAGCGTTGTGATCTTGACACGCTCACGACAAGTCTTGAGGAGACCCAAGTCCTATATTAATTTTTTGCCTACTTTTGTGGCTTCATCGAACCTAAGGCGAGGGTTGTCTTTGTCAACTGAACATAATTTGTGGGGAATCCAAGTTTGTTCGGCAACACACACCGTCTATATGTGCATGTTCAATCTTCTGCAATCCAACTAAGTCATCCGGCTTGACCTTGCCTCTATTCGAGGCTAAGGTCTCTCATATGCAACATTGCATCTCAAATCATCTTTGTTTCCAATTGAGTGGTTTATGTATCATGATGTTGTCCCATGTCTCGGGATAGCTTGACCATCTTAGCTTACTCAAACATATCAATCGGAACTGACCCCGTGTGATTCATTTCGTCGGGACATCTCAAACATTCGTCCATCCGAGTTCTATCAAGACATTGGATCTTTCTGTGTCCATGCTAAACCCTTTACGGAATCTATTACGGATAGTGGGTGTGTAAACAACATTACGATCCATGGGTTGATCCATCGGCCTCCAAACCTCAATAAAATTCAAAGAATTTAAAATTTAAAAGAAAATCGAAAAATTAATTCTGGTCAGAACTCGAGTGTTACAATTTAATGGGCAAAATCAATTCCTTTGAATTTTTTAGGTTTTTATTCTCTTAAGCCTTTTAATGCTTAGTTGCATTGACCTTTGATTTTTATTTTTAATATGGATAGATTATCTATCAAAACTTGGGTGATTACATTCATGGCAATAAAGTATACTTAGGAAAAAGATAGAACACCAATTATCACAATATTATTAAGGAACGGAACTGTGATACACTGCCCAATACGCCAATACCATATTTAGATTTCTCTATACTAAGCAACTAGACAACTAGGAGGTTTAACCACATCAGAGGCAGTTCCTTGGGCGTTTTTGCATGAAGCTTGAGCAATTTGATTACCATAAGTCAGATTAATATCTTTCAAGCTTAGTCGAGTGCAAGGATTTGTTGGGCTACAATCAAAGTTTATTGCTATTTCAGTGGCTGATGTTCCCGTGATGTCTTCGTATGTTACTTCACTGACTTTAACTCCCGAACCCTATTCATGCAAAGAAGAACAATCAAAATATAGAATGATATAAAACCTTCTCAAAGTAACTATAAAATGAGTAAATGCATGTAAAGAATAAAATAAATCAATTACTTATGGAACGATATTTTGTTCATTAAATTTAAAATTAAATATACCTGACTAGGGCAATTTTGTTTATGCGGACAGTAATTTTGATCAATTACAATAGGGTTGCTCACATTATTTATAATAATGTGCTTGAAATAAATATCTCTAGCAAACCCGCTGCTTGGTCGTCCCCAAGTCTTAATCCTCACTCCATTCTGAGTCCCTGTCAAAGTAGATGATGTAACCGTCACATTTTTCACTCCGTTCTCTTCCACCTCCTTCCCCAAGCTTCCAATGCTGCAAAACACATTCAACAAAATACCACATTTTTTCATTAGGTTTTGTTTCTTCGTTCTAATGTAATGTATTATATTGATCGGTAGGTAATTGTGAAACGGATAATAACTTTTCTCATATATAAAATAGCTCTAAAACGTGTCTCTTTTCATTTAAAATCCATTTTATTATTTGGATTTATACTTTCAAACCAATTTTTCGTACCATGGAAATCACTTCTAAATATGTTGTTGGTTGGCATCTATCTTTACCTACCTGATTCCATGTCCAGGTCCACATGTAATACCTTCTATCCACAAGTTAGAGGCCCCTGAGGCGATTGAGATGCAGTCATCACCTGTGGCGATGTTTGAGTTAAGAATGGTCACGTCTGATGATTGTACTACATGGATGCCGTCTGTGTTCGGACTATTGCCAGGGTCAGAGACTTTAATTCCTTGCATTTTCACGTTTTGGCAATCATTTACCACAAAGTTGTACATTTGACTATTAACCGAAGACAATCCACTAATGATTACGTTTTGTACATTTGAGAGTTGAAGATTCTGCAAATTCAAAACAACCCAAACAAACTTTCACCTAAAGAAAATTTTCAGATTTTGTAATATCTAGCCAACTTAAATTTTGCATACCGTGACTCCATCGGGACAACTCTCCTTTGAGCGTTTACAGTTCCATAAGTCCGTTCCTTGTCCATCAAGAACACCGCCAGAAATGGAAAGCCCATTTACGTTTTTAAACCAAATCCAAGCTTTAGTATCAGCTAGAACTGTCATGTCTGAAGAAGCCACAAGAGTACCATTGATGCTAATAGTAATAGCATTGTTCTTACAAGGCCCATTAAAACTACCACTTTTAACGTAGAATGTGCCATTGGGAACGTAAATAGTTGCTGGTGTTGATGAGCCACAGGCCTTGGTCCATGCCGTTTGAAGCGCAAACGAGGCGTCGGTCTTCCCATCGGGCTTAGCTCCAAGACTAACAATATCAAATGTTAATCCATTAGCCAAGGCATGGTTCAAAAACAAAAGCCGAAGGAAAATAAGAAACTTTAACATTTCAAAAAAAGCTAAATTATTCAAGTATTTGTAATAAGTTCAACAAGAAATGGAAGTAAGTGATAGGAAAATGGACGAGATGTGGAGTGATATTTATAGGCTAATTTTTGTTTGCATGTTAAAATCATTTAGAGAATCATAATTACCATTTTAGGACTCAATTTAGGCAACATCCAGAGATTTTAATTTATTTGACACTTTCCTAATTTGAGATGACCAATCTTGAGTGTTACTTTTTCTTGTTCTATTTCTGTATTTTTATTTGTAACCATCGTTATGTCACAATATCTATATTTTATATAGTGAAGTGCTAACATTTGTGAATATACGTCTAATTAGTAGATAGAATATTAATTACCATTTTAATGATCGATTGTTCGATCTCTCCATTTTATGATTATTGAACGAAGAAAAAACGTTCCAAAGGAACAGAGGAGATCACAAGGACAAAAACCCTAATTTTCCTAAGAATTGTTTCTAAAAAAAAGACAATATATATTCAACGTTAGAGATTCCAAACAAAATGAATACGAAATTAATGAACTTCTCGAAGTAACCCACATTTTTTATTATCGTTCATTGTTGTGTTTCCTTTTTTGTGTTATGTATTAAGTTTTGAAATAAGTTCTCAACATCTTACCATATAAGAATTTTTTACTACTTTTACATGTTTACGTTTTTGGACAGCTAAGTCCAAAATAATCTGTGTGCCAATTTATATTAACATGATTTATCTTTTGAACACGAAATTTAAATTTTGATTTAAGGTAAGTTTTTTTTATTGAATTTATACGGTAAACATTTAACTAACCCAAAATAAAAATAAAAATATAAAAAAGAAAAGAAAAGAAAATGAAAGTTGTCTAAAATCTATTAGGTTGAGGAAGTGGGAGGTGGATTTTATAACAAAAGGAGGTCTAGTGGTTTTCCAAGTTACAACAATTGTTTTCCTTGGTTCCACTTTAGCAGTTCGAAGCTAGTTCTGACGACTTCACATTCTTACCCTTTCCTACTAGTTTCAACTCTGACGACTCTTCGCTCGTACCCTTTCTTACTAATTTTCGTACCCCTTCCTACTAATTTCAACTCTTCGGAAGCATTTAAGATTAGTATGACTTACTAATTTTCGTACCCTTTCCTACTAATTTCAACTCTTCGGAAGCATTTAAGATTAGTATGACTATGTTTAAATTATTTGGAGACAAGTTTAAATGACTAATTTGGTTTGGGTTTGATATGCTCCTACCCTTTGCTACTAATTTCAACTCTTTGGAAGAATTTAAGGTTAGTATGACTATGTTTAAATTATTTGGAGACAAGTTTAAATGGGAGAGATATATACGGTAGATATTTCGTAAAGAGATATATAATAAAGATATTTCGTAAAGATTTGGTAGATTATATCTTCTAGGCTACTAAATTTGTTAAAGCTATATTTAGTAAATGGAAACCATATATATAACTCATTAGACAGTAGTCTCAAAATGTATTTTCTTCCTTCTCTGTACTCTCTCTTGGTGGTGTACATACCTGAAGTCATCAATAACACCTGTAGTCAATATCTCTCCTGTTCTTGGTGTTCACACCTGCAGTCAATATCTCTCCTGTTCTTGGTGTTCATTTTGATCGAGTGTCTGCGTTGTTGTGCGATCCTAGCAACTGATATCAGAGCGAGACAAAATTCACCACGATCTGTGAAGATGGAAAGTTCAAATATTGGAATTGAAAAGTTTGATGGATCCAATTTCGGTTTCTGGAAGATGCACATTGAAGATTGTTTGTACCAGAAAGGTCTTCACGAACCTCTGTTGGGAGTGAAGCCAGATACTATGACCACGAAGCAGTGGAAGCTCAAAGATCGACAAGCCTTAAGGTTGATCTAGTTGAAGCTATCCAGAAACGTGGCGTTTAACATCATCAAGGAGAAGACAACGTCAGATCTATTGAAGGTGTTGTCAAATAGGTACGAAAAACTGTCAGCTATGAACAAGGTATATTTGATGCGGAGGCTGTTCAATCTACAAATGTCTGAAGATGGATCTGTTGCTAATCATATAAACAAATTCAATATGATTATAAGTCAACTGAGTTCGGTGGAAATTAATTTCGAAGATAAAATTAAGGGACTGATTTTGATGTCATCTTTACTCGAGTCGTGGGATACTGTTGCCACGATTAGCAGTTCCTGAGGATTTGAGAAATGAAAGTTTGATGAAATCCGAGATGTAGTTCTCAACGAAAGTATTTGCAAACAAGAAATTGGGGATTCATCTAGTGGTGCTTTGAGTGTTGACCAAAGGGGAAGAAGTAAATCGAATGGCCCAAGCAAAGGTCAATCAAAATTAAAAAATCGGAGAAAATCTTCAAACAAATCAAACGTAAAGTGCTAGAGTTGTGGAGAAAAGGGTGAGTTTTGGGCAGATTGTACAAAAAGGAAGCAGAATCACAAATTAGAGGATGACGATGATTCTATACATTCAGCAGAAGACATTGGGGATGCTCTAATCCTTAGGGTGGGCAGTTCGATTGAATTCTGGATTTTGGATTAAGGTGTATCTTTTCATTCATCTCCAGACATAGAGCTCTTTCGAAATTTCAAGTCTGAAAGTTTCGAGAAGCTATATCTTGCTGACAACAAAAATTTAGAGATTGAAGGAAAAGGGGATGTATGCATAAAAGCTCCGGCAGGAAATAAGTGGATATTAAAGGATGTTAGATATATTTATGGCCTCAAGAAGAATCTAATCTCTATTGATTAGTTGGATAACACAAGTTATGCAACAGAGTTTGGGAAGAGTTCGTGGAAGATTGTGAAGAGTGCTATGGTGATAGCATGTGGCACAAACTCTAGAACCTTATACACCACTGCAGGGTGTACAAAAATAACTGTTGTTGTTGAGAGGGCTTCAAATTCAAGTCTATGGCATAATAGACTTAGACATATGAGCGTTAAAGAAATGAAGATGCTAGCTCCAAAAGAAGTTTTGGAAGGTCTGAAATCTGTTGATATGAGTCCTTGTGAGAATTGCGTTATGAGCAAACAGAAACGAATTAGTTTCACAAAGACTGTCAGAGAATTAAAGAAAGGTTCCGAGACAACGAAGTAAGTGAGAGTTAAGGTTGAGTTGCTGAAAGATTCACCTAGTGATGTTGCAGCAGATACTCGAGAAACCCCTGAGATTGTTGCTGAGGAACCAGAAGCGGAGCAAGTGACACCTGAGCAGGTGTTAAAAAGATCATCCAGAGCTATTAGAGTACCAGATAGGTATGTACCTTCTCGATCGGTTGGTGACTGATGAAGGGGAACTAGAGCCCCTTGATGAAGCCCTACAGTTGGAGGATACAACCAAGTGGTAGACAGTCATGGATGATGGAATGTCTAGGCTTCAGAAATGCGTTGCTCTTTTATCTGTTGAGGCTGAGTACGTTGCAATAGCTAAAGCTAGAAAGGAGATGATATGGATGACAGACTATTTAGAAGAATTAGGCAAAAAGCAGCGCGAGAAGATTCTTCAGGTATCTTTAGATTGTCATGCAGTTGGTGAGGAACCCGGTCTATCATTTAAAGACAAAACACAGAAGGCGACGATACCATTTCACTTGGAAGTTAGTGGAAGATGGTGATGTGTTTGGAGGAGATAGAGGGTGTGCAAAGAATTCAGCAAACATGTTGTGATGATGTTCGAAAGTTGAGGTTGTGCAAAGCCTCAATTGGTATGGTGTAGATTGAGAATGAAATTCTTGGTTGACTGGATCAATGTACGTGTGAGATTGTTTGGATATGGAGTTTAATGCCTATTTATAATAAAGATCTGTTAAATATATATATGGTAGATATTTCGTATAAATTTGGTAAAGATGTATTTGGTAGGATATATCGAGGCTAAATCTGTTAAAGTTATATTTAGTAAACAGAAACCATCAATTTACCATTAGGCAGTACTCTTACAATGTACTTTCTTCTTTCTCTGTATTCTCTATTGGTGTACATGCGTAAAGTCATCAATAAAACCTTTAGCCAATATTCCTCATTGAATTTTCCCTCTACTATTCTTTATGTTCATCTTGATCAAGTGTGTGCGTTGTTGTGCGATCCTAACGAACGATTCCAAGTCAGCATTCGAGTGATTTGGCTTGGATTTGATACGCTTGGACCCTTTCCTATTATTTTCAACTCTATGAAAGCATTTAAAGTTAGTATGATTACCTAAATTATTTGGATACTTCGTTTAAATTATTTAGAGATAAGTTTAAATTACGATTCCAAGTCGACATTTTGGGTGATTTGGCTCGTGTTTGATACGCTCAGACCCTTTCCTATTAGTTAGTTTCAACTCTTAGAAAGCGTTTAAAGTGAGTATGACTACCTAAATTATTTGGAATCATGTTTAAATTATTTAGTATGACTATTTTTAGCTAGTTTAAATTATTTAAAGGAAGTTTAAATTATTTTTATGCAAAATTAAGTGACCGAATTCCCACCGTAGAATTATGGAACTACATAGGTAGAATTAAATTTCATAGAGCAATTTAAGCCATCAAGAGGTAGTAGTAGCTTTAACCTAGGCCAACTAAGTAATTGCCTCTACTATTGGTTTGGTTGGAAGAATTTATTATGTATGATGACACGTGTCATATGTGTGATATGCTTTAATATGTGATGTGATGTGATGTGATGTGATGTGAGATGTCATGTTTTGTTACGATAAGTTATGTTATGTTATGAGATGCAATGATGTATTAAGATGTGTTATATTAGGCCATGATATTCTATGATGTGCAATGATCTGTTTTGAAATAAGAAAATCTACAAAAGTTATGTTATATATGAAATGATTTTATAAAAGGTTATGTACGCATATTACCGAGTTTAATATGTGATGAAAGAATGGGGAGTGTCTTGCATTATTTATTACGCCATGATGGAAAGTGTGGGGACCTTATGCATAATTGTATTTTTACATGCATTAGAATACTTCTCTTTATGATGAGTACGGACGTGTACACCATAAGACTAAAATGATTATCATGTTTACCATGATGCTACCACGGTCGCTATTCCCTACAAGTGTCTGGCAACAATCTAGCAAATGTTAGCCCGACCAGCAGGTCCAGGAGTGTGCGAAGATGCCTGGTGGACCCACGCTCACACATGTGGGTCGTGTGTAGAGATGTACCACACATCCAATTTGCCCAGACTGAAAAGCCGCCTAACAGAAAACGGTTGTAAATGATAGGTCTCATCGTTCTGTGTATGTTTGCATTCCCTAACCCCAATAGTGAGGTCACCTACTGAGTATTTCTTAAAATACTCAAGTCTTGCGTTATTCTTATATTTCAGGTAAAGACAAGACACTCTTGTACGGATGATGATGACATCATATTGAAGATCATGGAACTTGTGATAGGATAGTTGCATCTTTTTTTATTTTGTAGCTCTTAGGTTAGATCAGTGCATCATTTTAATCTTTTCTTTATTTTATTTCTATTTCGTATTGATTATTTTTTGTTGTTTTGATTTAAGGCTTTTAATGCGAACATTTAAGTCCATGACATCATTTTATGAATTATTTGAAATAAATGTTTCGGCATAAAAAGATCAGGACATGCATATAGTAGTGACTCTATTTCAGTAGAAAGATAGGATTGTTGCAATGAAGTTAAAAAGTGATAAAATAACAGAAAAAGATAGGATTGTTGTTTGCTTGAGCTGAGTTTAGATTTCGTTGGTTCGATACCATATGTATCCGTTACTTCGATATCAATTTTAAAATTTTATGAAACTCAAATATCACCAAATCACAAAGTCTAGGAAACAATTCTCACCTCGGATCGATGTTTGAATCCCAACCACTTTGGAGAGTGCATTTTCAAGCTTTGGAACTCGACCATTAATGGAGGTGGAATTGGGGGATACGTTTGGGACACTTTCAACTCTCAAATCCTTCCTAAAACTTGTTGAAAATCTCATATGGAGCATGTTGAGTTGGTAGAAGGGAAAATGATTAACCCTAACCCTCAAATTTAAAAGAAATCCAAGAAGAAAAAACTTATAATCCAAAAGCTTCACACTCGAGTTTTAGGAATCCTCATCACTGAAGCTTGCACCGTCATTGATTGTTCCAGATTTTCTCTTTTTTATTTTAAACTTTTCTGGAATAATCGTCGTAAATATTTACTTAGATGAGGGTGCTGCGACCTTGGTTTTTAATGTCACCATGGGATCTAAATAACTTCAAGTCTTCTCGAAGATGTCAAATTCTAACACAATCCAATGATTGGATGCGAAAATAAGGACAATTTTGTATTGCTCAACCGTTTTTGAACCAACTTGTCGATGTGGGACTTTCGTCATCCAACACCTCCCCTCGAACAAAGTACGCCTCCCCTTAATCGAGGCTAACTCCTTTGGAGTCTTAGTCATTTTTTACTATGCCTTCAATCTATTGGCACGACTAAGTTTAAGGCATGGCTCTGATACCATGTTAGATGAACACGACTCTCCACAATTGTATGATATTATCCACTTTGAGCATAAGCTCTCATGACTTTACTTCAGGCTTCTCCAAGAAGCCTCAAACTAATAGAGAGATTATTCCTTGATTATAAACTCATGATCATTCCCTAAATTAGTTAACGTGGAACTTTCATCATCCAACATGAGCTACACAAAGTTGAATACATATTAATCCATATAAGATATGAATATCCTCAAAGAGAGCGAGATATCTATACCTCAGCTTAGTTGTTTATGTGTTTGACGAAATTTTCCCAACATGTTCATTCGAGTGCTGGTTGTGGCGATCGTGTTCTCTTATTCTATGCCGGGAGAGTATAATTGTGTGGCTAATTATTTAGCTAAGAAAGCTGTTTGGATAGTGTCCTCCATGAATTTCCCCAACACGACCGACATCCTTTTCGAGGTGTCTTATTGATTTAATGTCATTTTTAATCATCACAAAAGCTTTTTTTAATCATTTATCAAAAATAAAAAATTTGAAGACAGATCAATCTTTCACATATATCCAAAATTTTTGTAACCACCCTAAATTTTTTATTTAATCTAAGGTCATTACTGTATACATATAATGAACGTTGAACTTGGAATTATCTCATTTACACTTTCATAAATCATAACTTTCATCTTAAAACAATGTTATGGACTTGCGTGTTTGAAAGCATCTTTAAAACGACACAACAATGGACTAAATAAAATAAATGAACGATTAGATTCTATTCTAGCCTACGTCTAGGAAAAATAAATGTGACTACTCTATGCATGTGTCATGGTCTTGAGTTGCGATGCCATCTGACAAACTATAGAAGTAACACGTGACTTGAGTATTTCAAAAAAATATTCGACGAGTTAAATGCATACACATACAATTTCATGAGTGTTTACATGTGTACATTCAAGGTTGTTCTAGCAACCAGTTCATCCTCTTGGCCGGCAAAGCTACAACACCGTTTTGGTGGTAAGTACTTGTGTGCATCAAAGTGTTTCATGGCTCGTTAGTCCTCTCTTCCATGGTGCTGCACTACCTACATACACCTAAAGGAAAGGAGTTTCCGTCTCACCGGCGATTATGTCCAACAAGATAAACCATTCATATTCCATCAATTTCTTTCTATATTTCACCTTTCCTTTTCTTCTACGTGAGCTTATCTACGTGAGCTTATGACAAGTAGTCGTGCATGGGAAACGTTTAAAAATTATTCGTATTTATTCGGTGTCTTTTGGTGAGTCACCCGAGAATTCCAACGCCTCGCCAAAATTCCCAGACTCAGCAACTGTTTTTTTTTTTTTTTCTAATCCTTACAATTTATAAGACATTTGAACATAAATTTTAGTTGATAATTCATTAAGAGATGAAACAGCCCAAGAGTAAACATCAATAATTAAGTATGAAAAATTATGTTAATTAACAAATTGAAACAAAGAATAGAGCAATATCCATCTTAGATTATTAAAAATTTAACAAACAAAATGTTAGAACTAGTTCTCTTTAATTTGCCCCTAGATTTAAAAAAAAAAAAAAAAACATTTCAGTCATCTCCCAGGGCATCTGAGTATTCTTCATAAACACAGTGCAGAAAAGTTCTTTTCTTTTTCTTGTTGGTACCATTCTTACATATTCTGGCATCATCCATACCATCCACGATAACATTTGTCGTGTAAGACCGCGATGTTTCGTGCCCCTCATGCCTCAATTTACAGAGGAAACGAGTATCCACGAAGATGTTTCGAGTCTACTCCCGACTCACGCACCAATGCTATACGTCCGGTTCTCGCTACCTGTAACGAACACCCCAAGATCATCTATTACGAACTCAAATAGGAGGGAAAAGGGAGTTTATTCAGATATTCTGTACAAACCTCACAAATGCCATAAGGCTCTAACAACCTCTGGAGTGCGACCATCTTATGCAAATCTCCTGTAAGCTGAAATGAGTATCAAGTAAATTCATCACTACAAATTGTTGCTCTATATGACACACTATTCAATTTATTGAATCAAATTTGACCTCCTTGAAATATGAACTAAAATACATGGAGAAACTAATAATGTTCTTGATGTTGTTTTGGCTACACGACTATTCTGGTGTATCCTTAACTATACATGAAATGAGTAGTCTATTTCTTAACCGATGTGATTTTTTGTGGGGATTAGGTTTTCTCTTAATATATCCTTAACTATAAGTCAATGGACCAACTAGTATATATCGACTAGTTTCACGGGACAAGAGTGACGTTACTATACTTGGTTGGCAAGAAAACTAGTAAAATATCAAATCCGACGTAGCAAGAAAACTAGTAAAATATCAAAGCCCTATTCGATAAGTATTTGATTTTTTTGTTTTTGAAAATTACGCTTATAAACACAACTTCTACTCAAGATTTTTTTATTTATTATCTACTTTTTACCGTGGCCTATATCATGCGAGTTATAGCCGTCCTAGGAAATTTGTTCAGTTGTTTTGAAACTAAAAAAAATAAAAGATAGTTTTCAAAAATCTGTTTTTGTTTTTAAAGTTTACTAGGAATCCAAATAATACTTTAAGAAAAGCAATAACTATAGTATGAAAATTGGGAGAAAATAATTAAATTTCACAACACAAAAAACTAAAAATGAAATCGTGTTTAGTAAGAAAATTGGGAGAAAACAGTTCAAATTTCACGACACAAAAACTAAAAACAAAATCGTTAGCAAACATAGCCTCGCAATTTACTAAATGTATAAATTTTATCCCTAAATTGGATGGTGGAAGTTCAAAATTAAAACTAATTGACTCAATAAGTTAACTACCAGTAAAACAGAATTTTTATCAAAAATAAAAACGCAGCAGAATATATCAGTTTCAGAATTATGTACCTCAAGTGTTACGGTATGGTCAGAGACATCCACTGCCTTGGCCCTAAATATTTGAGCAATATCAAGCACATCACGTCTAGCAGAGGGATTTGCAGCAATTTTAATCAGCATCAGCTCCCGCTCCGAAAATGGAATGTGGGTCAGATCCCGTACCTAGAGGAATAACCAAGACCGATTGGATTTAGACCCTTTGTTGGTGGACCGCCCAAACAATGCATTTCAAAATTACTCCCTTGTTGCCAAAATGAAAAAGAAAAGATGTTCTCGCTTATTAGAAGAATCGAGTGCATACTCTTATTTAGGGCGTTCTGATAAGATCACTAACCTTGAAGACAATTTGTCCAAGGACAGTTTCTTAAAAGCAAGGCAAAAAACAAAAGTTTAAAACTCTTATAATTGGAAGAGAAGAAAAGATGGAACATTAGAACATCTCCAAAGCTCAAGATCGTTCCAATCATGGATCAATGCAGCGTATAAAGTCAGTATTCTCAAATACCACGTGAAGAAATTTGCGGTTATGTGGAAAATATGATACAACCGTGCATTTGAAGATGAACTTTGGGGGAAAAAGCTTATGATATTCACCTCATGAACCTCAACCAGCCTATAAAGTTGTTGAACCAACTTGTAGATTGATTCATCCGTGCCTGGAACAACAGTTGTTATGCGTGAAATACCCTCAACTTCTGCATGACCAACAGCTAAACTCTGATAGCAAGGGATTCATTAGATTCGATTAAAAAAAAACTCTAATAGGAAATATCAAAAGAAATATAATTCTGTTGTTCTCAAAACATCGATACGATTCAGTACATGAGATTTTAAACATACCTGAATATTATACCCCCTTCTTGCGAAAAGTCCAGTGATAATATAAAGAACACCTGGAGCATCATTTACTAGCATAGATAATGTATGTGAACGAAGACCATCCATCTGCAATTTTTCGTAGTAAAATGATTCCAGTAAAATGAACAAACACTTCAATTTTCAACGTATAGAACACGAATAAACTAGCCACGTAGTTGTGGCAAACAGATACAGGAGCATTACTCAAACTATGACAACATATAATTTCCCTATAATGCCCATAATGGTTTCGAATAGAAAAGCAGGAGCCTTAAATTATGCTATGAAAAGGCAAAATACGATCCAGCACTCTACCAAATTAGTAATTATGCAGTAAATAATGTAACTACCACTACCCGACATTAAGAACCATAAAAATAGTGATAATTTTGAAGCATCGAAGGTATCAAATTTTTCTTACATCTTCGTCATTGAGTACTCCCCAGTGAGCATCAAGAACTGGTTTGATAGTAAACTCATCTGACTGCTCCACGGGATATACATCTCCCTTCATAGAGAAAGAAAACATTACTAGAAGTTTACTTGCTTGTATCTGTAATAGACATACAGAGAACAACATAGCAATCTGTTAAAAAATTTATTTTTCTTTCTTTCCTGTTCTTTTTTCTTTTTTCTTTTTTTCCCCACTCAACACTCTAACATTTGTTCGACAAGTGTCAAACATTCGTTAAAGACAATAGACATGCGTCAAATACTTTTTAAACAAAATGATACATGTGTAACATTTGTGAAACCCAATATATGCATATAGTCTACTTTATCATCCACTTTGTCGAGAACTATTTTATTTAGGTACCACATTTATTCACACTTTTACAATACGCTATAACTCATTAGTTACCAACACTGTACCAGCAATTTTTATTCCTTCAATAAATCTCAATAGTAATAGCCACACCGTAACTATACAATGTGATATGAAGAGCTCCAAGTAGAGCCACCAATGAAACACATGAGTTTCCAATTATCACAATTCGATTCCCTCAGCCCCTGAAACATTCTACTGTTTCTGTACAATCCAACTTTCCAGCTTATTGTTTTCAAGGAATTTTGTCCACATACTCCTCAACTTCTTTCAGAGATGACCACGGAAAACTTGCTACGTGGTGTCTACAAAATTTTTGGTAAAGCATCATTAGAAAAAGGAGACCATAAGCATGTTGAGTGAGAAGGCCGTGCAAAAAAATTTGATCGTTTATCTTCTGTGCCCAAATACCAATTAGGAGATAAGAGGCATTCGAAGGATTTTTTTGACACCTTCGACAATAGGGTATAAACAACTACTAGGGAGAACTTCCAACAAAAGAACTATCAAGAATATATCTCTTTCCACACAGATTCAATGAGATCTTCCAAAAGTGGTTCTAAGTAACGTGTACAAAAGGAAATCATGAGAGAAGCCCCTACATGTTTCCAGCCACTAACATAACCTATCTTGAAAATGTTAATAAAACATCAAATATCTCTGGTAGGTGGTTCCAGATTCATAATTGGAAAAAAAAATTAGAATTAGATCAATCTTGTTATAGGATATACAATCATAGTTTCAATATAAAAGATGTAATGAGGTATATCTATTCAGGACAAAAACCAGAATGCGGAAAAACTCCTTACTGATGAATTGGATTCACTCAGTTCACCGTTGAATGCTTTATTTTCGATTCCCATGGAAGCATTAACAGGCATATTTTCTTCTAGATCTGGATAAGAAGCTGCAGAGTATCGCCAAAACGGTGCAGAAGCACCTAGCCTTTCTCTCCTCAAAGCAATCTACAAGATGAAAAAGATTTTCAAATATTACTAATTCATGAAATCAAAAACTGCAAGTATATAATTTTGTATCCAACCAATTAGTTTTGAACCGAACATATCCAAAATTTCAATTTGTCACTAATATAATAACATTTTTCAATTAATTTCCTATTGAACGTAGTTATAGTTCATTAATAGTTTACTAATGTGATGTGACATCAAAATATTTTTTCTTCAACTGATACAAACGTGATTGAAATATATGATACATAAGAAATAAAATTGGAACTTGCAAAATATAGGCGAGTAAAGTAAAATCTTGATACAAATTTAGATTAAAATTTTAAACAGTTCTTCATAGATATTTAGAGTAAAAGTATAATACTAGTTCTTAATGAACATCAAGTTTCTAGGTGAACTTTAAAATTTGTATTTTATGTTATTCTTTACGGAATTTATACAGCTTCGAACTATTTTTTAAACTCCAATCATAAGTTTATAAAAACAAAATCGATAAGAAAAATAACTTTCATTATCCAAAGGTAAAGTACAAAAAGGTGGGAAATGAGACATGCCAACCAAGCCAGGGGATTGATAGGACTCCAACTAACAAAGATATAAGAGAAATTATAATTACAAAAGACTTCGAGAGAGAACACCCAGCAAAAATTCTAACTAAATCCCAAAACTAAATGCAACTAGCAGCCTTCTTTTGGAATGTTCCTTTATTTCTCCAAAGAAGCGCCATCACTGCATTAACCCAAAGGATTCTCCCTTGGCCGTGGAAGAAACTAAATGGAAAGCTCCCAATCAAAGAGGCCCCTTCTAAAGCCAAGATCCCAATCGTTTTCCTCATTCTTCCAACAATTCATAATGGTTTCATCTTGCTTCAAACGAATGCCAAGAAAATCTGTAATTCACCTTAAAATTCAAAAATATAGTGGAAATAAGCACCATTTGTTGCTTTGTCAACCAAACCAAGGCCTACCTTTAGCTTTGCCTTTGGGAGGAAGACAGCACCATCCTTGTTGATCAATACAATAAATACTCACATCCAAAGAGCTTTATCCTCACAAATAAACCGCCACAACCATTTGAGGAACAAGGCAGGGCCTCCATATCTCAGTGAAAAGTTCTGCCCCAACTGACAAGGTGGTTACACCCATGTTTCTCTCAGCTGCCACCAGCGATGTGGAGCAGCCCTCTCCATTTCCCCAGAAGATGTCTCTCACCAACTTTTCCTTTATCTTGATAACTCCCACTGAGGCTCTTAATAAAGAGAAGTGGTAAACTAGGCTGCTCAAAACATATTGTGCTCGAATAAAAGGGTGATGATAAGCCACCAATTTTTAAAAAATTTCCTCTCAACTGGACAGAAAATTGTAGTGTCATCCACATAGTAAACCATCACCCTCCTTTTCCTATTCAATCCACTTCAGAGTTATCCCCTCACAGCAAAAATTAACCAGTCTACTAAGAGTATCCCCCATCAGGGTGGGAAAATGGGGAAAGAGAGTCCCCTGTCTCAACCCTCTCTTTGCCACAATTTTTCTCCGGGGTCTGCCACTTAAAAAAATGGAGAAAT
Organism: Cucurbita moschata; assembly: GCF_002738365.1. NCBI lineage: Eukaryota > Viridiplantae > Streptophyta > Magnoliopsida > Cucurbitales > Cucurbitaceae > Cucurbita > Cucurbita moschata. The sequence continues at coordinate 175,032 of NW_019268612.1, read as the reverse complement.
TCACCTTAGGGAGATATGCCATCATCCACCTCCTCCCCTTCCTTCCAATACCTTTCCTTTCAAAGATAAAGTCCAAATAGGACCAGACGGCTTTGCCATAAGCCTTCATATAATCTAGCTTAAAAAATATGCCTTTTTTGAGCACCAAAGACTCAATCACCCACTATTTCAGAGGCCACTAAGACTGCATCTAGGATTTGACTTGCTTCACCACAAGCAGCTTGGAACTTTCATCTCCCTCATTAAGCCACTGGAGTTTGAAATTTTACAGCCAAATACTTTGTTCCTTGAGAACCAACTCCGTAAGGTCACTTTTTAATAATCACCTAAACGTTGTTATTCATTGGATTCCAGAGGACCTATTAAGTCGCTGGTCATCCACCCTACCACCGGCTTGTCAGTTTCATCAATTTTATCCATTAGAGCACACTTAACCTCAGTCGGTCTCGACAGTCGTTGGAGGGAAACCTTTGTGAAAACATCAATCCAACTAAGAGAGAAAAATCCTAGCAGTAGTAGCCCATTGCTTTCTTCTAGATTCTCTATCTTTTTCATGGAATATACCTTTTTCAGCTTCTTAAGAAATAATAAAAATGATAAAAGGCATACTTAATTAAGGATATACATCTATAGCATTAATTTGATTTTGTATGTGGGTTGGTTAGAGAAAATTTTATTTATCATTTTCAGAAGTTCATTAAAAAAAAAGAAAAAATCAAAAACTGAAATTAGGTAGCACATCTAGTTCTCATGGAAGTCTGAAACTGAGGGATTTGCCTTAGTTGTTAGGAACTCTCATGCACCGTTAAATGTGGTAGCACACCTTTAAAGCTTTATGACTTGTCATAAAACATGGGTGTAACCACCTTGTCAGTTTAAATACTAGAACCCTTTAATAACATCTTTTTGTACACCCGTTGAAATGCTGTGAAATTTTGAAAACGTGTTAGGAATAGTATTATGGACGTCTCTGCAAAGTTTTCATGCTTTTTGGTTCAGTTATTCATGAGTTAAGCTTTTTTCGACCTAAAATTACTTTCTGTTCATTGGCCTTTTGCCTATGAAATTTAGTGTAAAGCATGTTTGAAGAGCTTTACAACGGTATATGAGAACTCTCATTCTCATTCTATACATTAGAGTTAATCTATACGGGCCTACATGGAAGCCCTGATCTAAGAATTGTAAAATTACAATAAAGGTAAAAACTAATGAGCTCCTATATTCACATCTATAGTATGTATATATATATATATATATATATATGTATATGTATTATGTATACTTTAACAAGTTCTTTTTGGTATTTTTGGCAGGATTCTTTGGACTGTTCAATTTTCTTTAGGGTGTTGTCGCTTCCTTACTTTTCTAGTCAGGAGTTCTTTGTGACTTTGTTTGTTTTTTCCGTTGTTTATGGAGCCTTCCTTCATAGCTTCAGGCTTGATCAAAGTTCTTTTTAGCACAAAGACGAGAATATTGAAAAAAAATCCATTGCACATAAAAACTATTATGGATTATTGTGGACGGTGGGACTCAATTGATAAGTCTTTTTGTAGTAGGGAAAATCTGGAAGCTCTATAATGTTGCGAAAGAACATGAAAAGGGTTTATACATCAAAGTCAAAGAAAAACTATATACTTGGCAGGCAAAATTTAACAAGATTATACAAAAATGGGAAAAGAGAATAATATTTTAAAAGATTTAAGATTAAGCAAGTTACTGACCTTTCCAGTTCTAGCAATTTCTCTAATTCCAAATTTGCTTAAATTTCTTTGGAAAGCAACCATCTTCCCCGGATCCCCAGTTACCTACATGATACAAATAGCCTTAAAGCAATACAGATACTGAGGCCTCAAGGAAGGGGGCAAGAAAAGCAAAACTGGGATATAATTGATATCTGCAGAATGCAGAAAACTACTTGAATATCTAGAGTTACATTTTCTTCTTCTCTTTTTTTTTTTTTTTTTTTT